>NC_134409.1:106443495-106639466 GCF_038048845.1 Mixophyes fleayi
TTTCTCCCCTATGAATGCCATCTTGTCTACCTTTATCCTTCCTATTTTCCCCCAACTTGTTGCTTTGTCAGAATTAAAGCTAAAAAAAATATGGCATATTTTTTTTTTTTAATAATTGGAGAACCATGCAGATTTAGTAATTTAATTTTTATTTTTATTTTCAGTGCCCATATCTAAAATTACACTCTGAGCATGTCCATCCTCATCCTGCATATTGTCACACATAGAAGTAATGTAATTGATCGAAGAATATATTAGATAAATTTATCCTTGTAATTCACAGATTTCATTTAGGACTTATTTATGTCACTAATGTAGCAGAATTCACCTAAGCTTGTTCCAAAAAAAATGCTAACTAAACCTTGGGTCAATAATCACTTACAATGAATCCTCTCAATTGTCTCTTTAAATTGCAAGACTATCAGACTCCTATGATATTAGGGAGCATGTCAGAAGTTTTTACAATGGTTCTCTCTCTTTAAAATGTACCAGTTGCCTACACAAATTGAAGGCAGCCAATCTGAGGCCTTAACGGGAAAATGCAGCCAATTAATTCGCTCAGATTTAGTGACATCATGAAGCATGTCATTCCAGGGTGATATCAACAGTTCCTAGTTCCCATTATCATGATTATTGGTTCAGCACAAAACTGCTGCTTCCACTGTGTTCAGGTAACAGGTATGCTTTAAAGGAGTCAAATCTGACACATTTGACTCTGCAAATATCAGAGTATTAATGCCTTGCTTACCCGAGGCGGGTGTCATCTGCTGGTTGAGCATTCCCATCGGTGTTGGTGGAGGAACAACGCCCATTAGAGCGCCCACCGGCGTGCCGGCTCGGGGAGAGGAGTTCTGCTGCTGCTGTTGTTGCTGCGCTGCTCGCTCTCTTTCTTGTTGCTCTGCCACTTTGGCAGCACGTTCTGCAAGTTAAATACATTTCAAATCAACCATAGCTCAAATCCAGGATGGAAACAGATTTCTTTCTTACTCCGATTCGTGCTTCTTTAGGTAAAACAAACAAAAGCTTTTGTGAAAAACTTCTTAAAATAACCAGACTAGAGCACAGTAATCCACCATGTACATGTAACAGTATAAAAAAAAAAAGGTGATTTTTTTTTTTTTTTTTTTTTTTTTAAAGCAATAGTCTGAAAACTTCCATTGCCCAGTTTGTGCTTTTTACATAAAATGTTACTCGATTCAAAGAGTGGGACTGATGACCTCCAAGTGCCCGGCCACTGGCAAAATTTACACGTACAAAGAAAACAAGCTAAACTACAAAACAAAACAAAAAAAGCTAAGAAATAATAACAAGACAACACTATGTATGTATAATAACACATTGCTTGTCAGACATATTAAAACAAATAATGAAATATAATTTATAAAAAGCCACATTCTGACAGTGGACAACCAGTTGGAGACCTCTGTAAAGATAAGCAGAAAGAAATACACCTGTTGTACTCCACCCACAGGTATATGTATCTTATTTCTATATTTAGAATAATGTCTCAGTATAACTTTTTTCAATGTTGTTACCACAGATTTGTTTGTGAAAATGGCGGAAATGCATGTGACCAAAATGTAATATTTTGTGAAGCTAAACAATACCCACACCAAGTTACCATAGCAGACTTCACGCATGTTCCAGAACTTACTGTTTTATCCGCATTAAGCATTCCATGTTGATATACTATGCTTAATGCCAGTTGCTCTAGCATGGAAATTAAATTAGAGAGAATCAACAGCTCTTGTGGTGTAAAGGAAAATGGCCACCGTCTCTGATTTAGGCGGTGAGCAGACAATACCTATAGTAATAATTTCTGTTACTTATTTGACATAATAAAGAGGATAGCCCACTTGGTATTAATGTATGAATACTGTAGAAGGTGTTATACTCTACTTGTTCATGTATAATTTTGAATTTGTCCCACCCATACCCCTAACAGTTACTCCCCCGCACCTGTGCTATCTGTACCCCTAATTTCAAACATTTTCTTTCAATAAAAATGACTGGTGAAGGCAATACCAGTGTATTGTTATTGGGATGCCAGTTCCACTTAACATCAAGGAATGATGTTCTTTAATCAATCAGCTAAAATTCTGGAGTGCGATTGATTAGAGATTTAGAAGGAGGGACTGTGCAAGTGATACATTAAAAGTAAAAGCTGTCGCAAGATTTTCTACTGTTGGTACTTGGTGCCTCACCGTATTCACATGATTTATCCAGGTTCCTCATCGCTATGCTGGCGTCAATGTGGTCAGGAGGGCACCCTGTCTCATATATGGTGGCATTGTCCAAAACCTTTCTGGAAGTCGGTCCATCAGTTAATCTCCAGTATCACTCAGATTTCTCTCCCTCCATCTCTTTCATATTCCCTACTCCCGCGCTCTATTCCCAAGATATCAAAAGCAACTCAGAAACTTATTACACATATGCTTAGTGCTGCTAGATGCCAAATTGCCCTTCTTTGGAAAAATCTGTGCCCTCCCTCCTTACCCTCTGTGATCAACCGCACTTGGCAAGTCTATCATATGGAGTATATGACTAGCATCCTCCGCCGCACTCCTGTCCAATTGGATAAGGTCTGGAGTCCTTGGACCGAGTTTCACGGAGCCTCCCCTCCTCTTGCATTTTAAGGCCGCTGAGCCCTAACTACCAATCTTGATCCTCGTCACGGGTCATCATCTTCTTCTTACTTCTCTCCCTATCGCTTTGGCTAGTGATTTCCCCTGTCCCTCTCACCCCTATTCTTTCCTTTCTCTTCTCTCTTCCACCAACCCTCCCTAAATTTTCTTTTGTATTTTCATATTAATAACAATACGCTGCTTTTATTACGTGGAAACTTCATTGCAGTTCTGTTTTACCTGTATTGCCTGTTTCCCTCATTGTCTGTATTGCAAAACTCAATATATCTTTTTAAAAAAAAAAAAAAAGTAAAAGCTGATCCTTGTATGTTTGATACTTACAAAGCAGTATTACTATTACCACTCAGTAGAGGCTATAGAAGTAATTCACAAAAGATGGGCATCACAGTACAGTTAGCATTGATTGTTTGCACCATTGCAGCTCTGGGTTCATTTTCGACCATGCTGGCATCTGCCTGAAATTTATATGTTCTGCCCATTTTTGCATTGCTTTCCCTGAGATACTTCAGTGTTTGCTAGGCAGAATTAATGAAACTAAGTGCAGAGTGAGAGGGATAGCTATAACTGGAGTTCTGACCTCTAAATGGTGACTGCGATGTCTCCACTGATGTGAGGGTCACAACATAAAATCAATCATCCTGAAGGGTACTATGTCATTGTGAAACCTGACATCAAAATCATAGCACCCAATTGTTGTATCTGTTTATATAACTGCTTTACCAGGATAAATGCAGTGTCTCTGTCACCAGACACATTCATATTTTACCTTCATAATCCGCTTTCTTTGTTGCCTCCAAGTTCCGCCACTCTGTTCCTACTAAACGACTAAGTTCCCCAAATGAGTAGTCTGGATGTTGAGCCTTTATAACAGCCCTCATTTCACTACTGAACAGGATGTAACCACTCATGTTAATCTTCCTCTTCCCTCCTTCCTTCTTAGTGCTGTTTTTGCCAGACTTAGGCGTCGACTAAGAGGAAAAACACATTAGACAATCCTTTCAGATGTGCCGAGCGCTAAACTTTTCTTGACAAAATTAATTATTGAAACCCAGTGGTAAAACAATATTTTCTGTGGCTGTTGTCGACACCAGGCAGTCTTATTCTATCCAATGTTAGAGAGTGGACAGGTCGGTATGGTTCTATGTTAGATGAGTTCTAAAAAAATGAGACACACAAGGAAAAATAACAAGCTAGGAAGACATTCAGCAGATACGCAAGCACAGCCACGTTAAAGCAGCAATACCACGCCATCCGCCCTCCCACCCCAGAGAAAAATAAAAAAAAAATTAAAAAAAAATACTACCCCTCTAAATACTGAAAAATAACAGCAGGCCTGACCTTGGCTCTAAAAAAAAATTACCTTTCCGTTGTCTAAAAACTGTTTGGGTAATTTGCTGTCCACTGTCTCCCCTGGGTCGCCATCTTTCGTTTGTCTGTCACTGGGTTTTTCAATGGGCTCTGCCTCTGTTAGGTTCCCCCTTTGCGTCAATGAGGAAGGGGAGGGCAGCCTGACCCCTGGCGTCAGGTCGTCGGTACATCGGGGGGAGCTTGAAATTGCGGCGGCCTGATTTAGTGTTTTAAAAACACCAATTGCAAAAGGATTAACAAAAAAAAATAAAAGCCTTCTTTTTTTAAAAAATTTTTTGTCGTGCATTTGATAAGAAAGAAACGCTTCGTTCAGACAGGGAAGGTCATGACCTATGAGACAGCATAAACACGTGGTATTGCTGCTTTTCACTATTCTGCCCAAGCGGCAAAGCCCCCAAAAACCAAGACTTATTCTGCACCAGACATGGAACCCCAACTTGTAATCCCATGAGATGAGCGGAAAGCACCCTGCTAATGACAGCACATGACACAAAGAATGGAAAAGCCTTTTATATTCAATAATGTTGTGTGCTTATTTACAACTATTTGCATCTGTTACTTGTAAGAATGATCATCCAATGATCACTATTTACACTCGTTGCTCCTATTCTGACTTAGTCCTAAATACAAAAACAGGTATGATCCCTCCCTTTACTTTGTTAAAATCGTTAATACTTACAAAGGGAAGCGTTTCTTCTTTTAAAGTTAAGCTGAAAAGTTTATTTTTAAAACAAATAATCAGCCAATCATATGGTAAATTGCTATCTTTCACAAGTATACCCTATAGGCCAATTAAATCGAGAAAAATATCACAAATTGTGAACTGAATTTCTCGCATACACATGGGTGCCCTTGTTTTACTTGGCATAATAATGTTGGTTACAAGAGCTGCTTATAAAGAGAGTTTGTCCCTTCCTCATAGCAATAAAGCAGTCTGATGATTTGTTCAGTACAGTTAATTAACATTTGCAGACATGCTAATGGCTAACATATAACTTTACTTATTTGTGCTTCCAGCACAAGACGTGACAGTCACAAAAATTAGGAAATGATAAAGCAATATGTTAAGAAATAGAAAATAATATAAACACAATAGGAGATTGTGTTTGGGGTAGTTTACTACAATACACAATATTAATGACTGTTATACAGTGACCCCTTCATGAAAACTATATGAGAAGATTATAAAAAAGGGGTCAGAAATACAAGATGCTCTTTTCAATAAAATTAAATTGCTTTTCAAAGTATGTTATCTGTAAGTTATGATAACACATTATTGCATTTTGACACATCTATTAGCAATAATTTGGGCATATCACTGGAGTGTATTATTGATGCACTGGACATATCCCAGATTTATTTAACTCTTCCCTTTCTGCTATTTATGGAGACACAAATCACATTGAAACTAATAATAATTTTATTTATATGGCAATTTTCTCCCAGTAGGACTCAAAATGTTTTCTAATTTAAGTAAGGAGATCAGATCTGGTAACTGTCCCCCAGGTAATCATATTTCAGGAAAGCACAAGAAGTGCAGATTTGGGATACTAGATATATGTTATTACATTGTCTGTGTCTACCTTAAAGAACAAATGTAAATATACCTGACCTAGACTTTGTCCATTTTCAGTGTGAGCAGAGCAGACAAAACACAATAGAAACATTACCTGCACAACGAGTACACAGGGGGCACAAACATAGAACCATATCACTTCCATTATAAAATGTTAAGTCCACTTTATGATCCTGGAGGACAAACATACGTTAAACCTGGACTGGAGCATTGGACATTACACAGAAAGTGTAACGAATGCTAACTCTATATTAGAACAACTCATATTCCTTAACGTTATTCACGTACAAACTAGATTTGGGAATCATCATATTGTTATCTTTTTCTGTTACCTGCGGGGGAGTGTATGGCATGAGCTCTAGTTCACCAGACATGGGAGTTTGGAGCTGTGGGAGAGATGGGGCTTCCAGGACCTCTCCCTCCTCTTCTCCCATATCTTCAATCTCCTCGTCACCCCCCTCCAACTCTGCAAACTTTGCCTCTAGATCCTGGATCTTCTTTTCCAAGAGAGGAGATGGTTCTTTTTGAGGTACAATAGGTTTTCTAAGAAAACAAATTACTAGTTAGCAAATGTATTTTATATCATCTCAAACTCAATGATTTCCTTATTCTTACAGCAGATTTAAAAACATTAGTAACAGGTTAATTTAAATGTCCACCTATGGGAATCTGCCCACTATACTGCAGCACCTGTCCATAGGTACCACGTCCACCGATACAACTCTTTAAACTTAGATTTCACTGTCTTTCTAGTCCTTATTCAGGTGGCTGGAGGGCTCCACAGTGTCAGACATTTAATTCCCAATATTGACATAACGGTGGTTATTTATGCAAAGGAGCCCATATTTCTGCTAACTCAATGAGGAGGCCCTTTATAAGGGGGAGATAAATGGTGGACGTGAAGCTCTTTCCATTAGTAGCATATTTGAATAAATGTCTATGCTTTAAGTGCATTATATAGGGAAAAAATAGAAACACGTTTCCATGATTCTGCTCTCTACTCTACATAATACAGCTGTAAAACTGTAATAAGTTACTTTTCTTCCCAAGTACATGGTCACCAAATATGTGCAATTTACATAAGGTTTGAGACAGTAATGTAATCATGGAAGGTTGTCTGAGGTGCGTTACCCTGCACTGTGTGCTCCAGAAGGTGAACAAACCTAAATAGTGATCTCAGCCTAAGACTAGTGACCAATAGAACACACTGTCAGTACTCATGGCACAGATTTCAGATGCTAAACAGACCAAAATGCATTTAGCGGCATCCAGGTTGCAGTAGGTATTGCATCTCAGTATCATCTGTACTGCCAATGCGTCTCTCATAGCTACCTAGTCATCACCGAGGTCTACTGATGCCCTGTTCACCTTCTATCTAATTTCTGAAGTTCACTGAAAAGAAAACTAGTAGCACCAACTAATGTACACGGTCAGACAAAAACTATAATAAAAATGCTAATTTCTCTCCATGCATTTCACCTGAAGTAGTAAATTTCATCATCCACAACCTTGGCAGACAACGAAAATCTTTTCAGCCCTTTAAACCTCTTCATTTGCTTGTCACTCTCATTATATCGACTTTCGCAAAGCAATACATCATTTTCAGAGATTTCGGTCGGACGACACGACAGAAAATCCTTGAATGACAACACGGCGCACTTTCCTAGAAGAAAAACAAACATTATACACCACAACCAACGTCACAATTACACTAGGATGAAGCCCCAAGAGGCAAAGGAATGATTAATGCGAGAACAACAACGTTTGGTCATCTCTTCTGTACACCATATCTCTCTGTGACGCTCAGTGATATTACCATGTGAGAACATTTATATATTTACTTATACTTTGTGGGAGAATGGATAGGTCAATCTCCACTTACATAAAACAAAGAAATCTACTACAACTTAAATATTTCAAGATGAAGTGAAACACGATTTTTTGCTTTGTTTATATCCCTCTTCTTCACATAATCAAAACTGCCTCTAAGTGTAGAAAGAAAACACACCCCACCTAAAATGCAGGTCATAGGACAGGTCTCTTCCAAGTTACTCAAAAACATTTCCTTCTTGTAGAACATTTTGGTTGGCTCATGAATGGTCTCCTCAGGATGAATAAATATTGGACCAAAGAAATAGGCCGCTCCATCCCGAAGCCACATTTTTTCTATCCTAAAAGAACAAATTAAAACTCATTATACCATCATGTATCTATTTTGAATAATGTGTGAAACATATTTTATACAATGTAGATAGAACACCAATACCACAGTTATAATCCCACAAAAATAAACACTTTATATACTGCCCCACAACACTAACACAGTAATCCACAAAGAATATCCTACATGAGCAATGTGAACACTTCTATAACACACAAGTGATCCCAATATACTGTACATCAGCGGTTGCTAAACTGTGCGCCTAGGCTCCCTGGGGTGCCTTGGAGATCTTACAGGGGTGCCTCGGCCAGGGCCAGTGGTAAGCAAGTCGGGGGGACTACTTGGTAACTATTTTGGCTTAGGGGTGCCTTGAAAATTTTTGGGAGACCCTAAGGGTGCCTTGAATAGAGATAGTCTGGGTCTGGTGTAGGGCACCAACCCTGTACCCAACCCTTGGCCCATCTACAAGCAGTTTGGCACAAAAGGAATCCTCACAAAGTACAGCTGTGTGACAGATTTCTCTTTCTCCAAAACAACCCTCCATAATTAAACAAAAAGTTAAGTGCAGTATACCAAAATATATTTTTATTACTTGTTTATTAAATTAGCACTCAAGTACAAGGAATAATCAACACCCTGTGACATTTTACACACAGCAGTAGTGTAGTTCTATGCCCTATACTAAAGTACTAGACCAGGCCTGGCAAACCTGAGGAAGTTTTGTTTACGTATTTTAGCGAACAACATTATAGTATAACCAAGTAATACAAAAAGCAATTAATTAGGAATATATTTAAAATTATACCACAAGAAAGAATCTCAAAACCATAGAAGCCATATTAAAATACACACCACATAGAGGCAAACAACAGTCTAAAACAATGAAAACCGCATATGCAGTAATGAAGGAAAGTACGGCGGTTTTATCCATTCTGTGTTCTAGTCCTTACCTGCCCACTCTTGGCCTGACTAATCCATGTGACTTAATAAACACGCAATCCCCAACCTTCAGCCACATGTCATTGTACCGAAGCTGCTCATAGTAATGACAACCAGGCTCCCCATTAGGCATATCAACTGGAACATCTTCCTTTTCCTGGAAATATATATTTATAAGTTTTTGTTTAGTCTATATATGCACATCAGGGGTTTATTACTCACTAAGCACATACCAAATATTAAATAAAAACAAAACCCGCTTTGTGTACTGAGAATACCTATGTCTTACAAAGGTTATACTGACTACACAACTAATGGCATTAGTCAAAGTACTGCAGATTGAAGGAAAAAAAAAAAGTGCTGCAACCAATCAGATTGTAGCAGACTTTCATAGTAAACTTAGTCTTTTTGACTTTGATAGATTTAGCTAGTTTGAGTATGCAAAAACAACCAAAATTGAGGGCTGACATTTGTTAACATTAATTCAAATAAACAACACCTTAAATCACTGCAGGAGCCCAGATGAAAGGGATTACAGGCTGAAGAGGATACAAGAGCTAATGTATAAACAGCTTTGTGTGACATATTACTACAAACGGTAGGATGGAGATATGATCTTGTCTTTATGCTAATAGTGTATCTACTGGTAGACATGAGAAGAAAAACACTAATGTAATATTAGGAGGACATTATACAAACCTTCTCCAAGCAGATAGTGATATCTTCCTCTTTTGTATCTTCTGTGCTATCAGTGGGCAGATCTTCATCCACCTTATCCTTTAACGCAAACACAGAGGCCACACGCACCACAGGTAGAGGCACATCCCTGGGCCTGAACCGTACTGAACTGATAGGCATTGTCCATAGCTTAATCTTTTTGAAGGATTTGGTTTTGGCAGAATACCGAGACTCACACACATACACATCTTCATCTCTAAAGTTTTCAGGGCAGATTTTAAAGTACTCCTATGTGATAAGAAAACAAATCCATAGAAATTAATAATCACTGACAACTGAAATAAAAAAAAAACAAACACAAAAAACCCACAACAACAACAACATACAATTTGACTTATCTAGTGTGCATATAATGTGACTGCAGCATTAACATGTGACATGAAAGAGAGAACTGTATATAGATTAACAATGGCACACACACAGGGGTACTACTTACCTTCACGAACATCACAACACATTTGCCGAGGATTTTGTTTACAGGCACTTTGTTGTAGTAATCGCTCTTGAACACCTCTTTCTCCAAGAATTTGCGAGTGGCGAGATGAAAGGTTTCAGTGGGACGATAGAACCAGCAGCCATACAACCACTTCTCACCTGCCAAGAAAATGCCAGTGTTTAAATCACACATCAACCTATTCTTGAAGGTCCTTTGCATGATAAATAAATACCCAATTCAAGGGCAAGGCCTATTATCCAAAAATAAGCAGAAAAAGACAGTCCATTTCGGAGAGTTTATTTAAATACCCATTGTACACATTGTTGGACGTGTTAGAAATAACCAGAACTGATAGGAGGGCGGTGAGAGCGCCCAGGGCGCAAGGCCGAGAAGCCACAACACCCGCCCGCTATATGCAGCCCCCAGATGGTCCCAGCATACTTATTGCAGTGCTGTCATTTTTGAGTGACAGGGAGCCGACACAATGAGAATGTCGGCCGGCTCCCTGCATCCTGCAGTATACCTGATGTGCACATGTGGGGGCTGTAAAGAACAGGGGGGGGGGCTGTAATAAAGAACAGGGGGGGCTATAATAAAGAACAGGGGGAGGGGGCTGTAAAAAAAAAAAAAAAAAAAACAGGAGGGGAGAGAGAGGGCTCTAAAGAACAGGAGGGGAAAGAGGGGGCCATAATAAGTAATTAATTATAAATAATAAATAAGCACTATATATTTAAAATGGCAGAGATGTGTTTATCAGTAGTAATAATCTTTATTAAATGTGGTGGGGATTTGTATGCCATAGATTTGATTGTGGTGCTGGGGGGTGGAAATATGCCTTTGTATTAAATGCAAATGCTATTAATGCCGGTGCTGGTGAGGGGTGAAATTGGTTGGTTTATTAAATGTGAATGCTTTTAATTTAATGGGGCTGGTTTGGGGTAAGGAGGCTTATTTATTAAACGTAAACACTAATTGTAGGGCTGATTAGGGGGAAGGAGACATTTAATTTAATGTTGGGGCTATATGGGGGAAAATAAGCAATATTCATTAATTGTGAATGCTATTAAATTCTGGGGCTGATTGGATACAAGGAGGCCTGTTGATTGAACAAAAAAAGCTAATGATTTAATGTCGGGCTGGTTGGGAGGCGTATTGTTTAGTGAATTCTCGACATTCCATGAGGTGTATAGTAACTATCTATTTTCCAAACAGGGAACCCAACATTCCAGGAGCCGGCCAAGTAGATACTGCGTTTAAGACATCGGCAGCGGCACCAGGTAGGAATCTCCCTTCTAGCTGGGCGTTCCCACAAGTGCGTGGGAGGTGGGTAGGGGCGCCAGTGCTCTGTCTTGCCCAGAGCACTAAAATGTTTAGTTATAGCACTGGAAATAACACTAAGCACAATAATAATGATGTTTGGTGATGTGTGTGGTATTACAACAGAACTTCTTTTCTCCCGAAACCTATGATACTTACAAACAAAACACAGCAATAGCTCTAGTTCGATGAACAAACTCACCAGCAGTGTCCTCCCAGAGGCGCTCGATGCAGACAATATGTGGCTTCAGGTTGGCTTCCGCAGGTTCCACATACACATAGTCCCCAACATGGTACATGCTGTTCTTAAAGCTGCAGTCCTGGCTGTATGTACGGTGCAGCCCAGACTGGCCAGAAACTCCTCCGGGATCTTCACTCTTTTCAGCTTCTTATTAACAAAGACCAAAAAAAAAGTAAGCACATAATTCACACATCGACACAACCCACTTGGCTAGAGGTCTTTTTTTTTTTTTTTTTTTTTTTTTTTTAAATAATAATAATAATAATCTGTTACACTATATATTTATTGCTCTTACATGACTGGACACAACACATGAATATGGTTAAACTAAGAGGTAGTTTCATGTGGAATACACAGTGTGACAAATGCTGTTGCTTCAACCAGTTGCATGGGCATATATGTGGCCTTATAGAACATCTGTCCCTTTAATTATGGCTTGGCCACACACGGCTGTCTTAGCATGTGCTCTTACAATGCCCAGGTGGTGAGTGGCAGATAATGTTGCCTGACTGTATTATGTAGGGCTGCTGTGTAACATCCACAGAGAAGAGAAAACGATAGTGTCTCAAATTAGCACTCTTCGGAATGCTGTTAAATTAACTAGGGAAAGAGTATGTTGAATATGATGAACAACAGTGTTATCTAGCAACACTAAAACTAGAGAGACTTCCCAGCCTAATTATCATGCTTTGCATAGAGTAGGGAATTCAGTTTAACAACTGAAGTGCTCTGAATTACCACCAAGATAGTTGATATTATTATAGACTTATTCATTTTGTGAAAAGTAAACACTGGAATATGCTCATCTTACATAAAGTTGTTTAAAATAGCAAACTGCAGGTTAATAAAAATATTCTAATTGTAAGTGAAGATTAACTCGGTGCTCATCATTCAGTTCACAGATTTCATGACACTGCACAGAAATCTGTAGATTAAAGGATTAACTGTTTGCTTAAAATCCAAACTGGGATTGAGCTTGCTTCAATGGTTCTGCACTCATATTTTTAGGGCCCAAACTCACTAGCTAGTTGCATGACCACAGCCCATATAATTTATGCAGTGCATGTACCGGGCCCATGCATATGGTCTTTTTAAAAAAAAAAAAATTTTACTCATGACTGTAAATCCTCCTATTAATGCTCGTAGGTCCATTGGGCTTCTTGTGTGGGACTGAGCCAAGTCCATCAACCATCCAAGCCGATTATGGGGTTTAAGTGTTCTGCTTAGCCAATACTCACCACTCCCTTAACTCACCTGTTAGGAGCTTTTCAGATCTTTACACGGACAACAAATTTAAATGGGAACATGATGTAAATACCTTTTTTCTCCTCCTCTCTTTTGGCCTTGTCTTCTTCAAGTTCTTTTGGCAGCTTTTCCTTCTTCTCCTTCTCAACATCATTGTGAAGGTGTTTGGTGGTGTAACTCAGGGCCGGAGAGAGGAGGATCTCTCCATTCTTGCAGAGCTCATCTCGAATCTTAATAAAGAACTGCTGAAGCTCTACAGAGTCCTCGTAGATTTCAGAGTCCGTCCTTACAGAAGGAGAGAGGAAGGAAAGAAGCACTTACAGACACATATACCACACGTGACACCCAGCACTGGAATTGTGGGACAGGTATAGATGTGTTCCAGCAGTACCAGGTAGACTGAAGCCTCCGCTATGACCACAGAACTGTTTTTGCACATCCGCACAATAGCAGTAACAGAATTAAAAATTAAACAATGTTTAAAGAAACTACATATATTGTTTTCCTTAACACTTTAAAGAGCTGCTAGTAGTACTGTTGTATTGTCAGATTTGCATTTCATTTCCCACCTTAAAAAAATCAAGGTCTTTTCCCACACAAATAGAATATATCTTCCCTGGAGATGCATCTGTAATAAATAGAATGTCCCTGTTATTATCAAGTTACTAACCGATTCATCCGTCGTGCTCTTTCTAGAACCTCAAACATGTGCTCCTGGAATAGGTCAAGTCTTCGATAACGGTTGTTTTCTACATTCTTTCGGATAATCTCAAAAGTCAGAGGAAGCCTTTTAGGAAACTTGGGGTCAACAGCAGGTATTTCAGCCAGAGAATCACTGTAACATCTTCCTTCATCATCCTGATGACTCATCATGGACACAAAGAGGTTGTGGATGAGCTCCTGAATGAGTAGAGTTACATTGGGGACATGAGAGTCCTCGTCTCCTTCAATATCTCTGCGGGTCTCAAGTAACACTTTATGTAGGACTAAAGCATCTTTATAAATTAAAGACTCAGGCTCATTGTAAGTGCATGCATTATTAAACATGATCACAAAGTCTTCACACATAGCATCAATATCCTGGTACTTGTTGGCCATTATGTGACTTCTTATCTTCTCCATATCAATAGGCCTTTTGATAGTCAAGTAGTAGTCAGGGAGCTCAGAGCGGGAAGGTAGACGCAGAAAGATGGCGCTTAGACGTCTGCCTCGTTTATCAGTATAATTTTTTACCGCCTCATATACCTCGTTCAATTTTTGCTGCATGGGACTCAGGTATTTGGATTTCTTTGGAGAAATTCCACTTTTTCTACCTAGATAGAAGAGAGATTTTTTGAACAACTTGGATGGGGAAAAGGGAATCTGATGGTATTAATTTATAAGTGCTATCAAAGATGTATGAAAGTCACAAACACACCAGGAAGTGTATTTATGGGTGGAAGCTGCAAAGTTATTAAAGACATTTCATTACTGTGGTGTATGAATAAAAATACAACCTACAGCCATATAACAAGCAAGTCATATCACATGAACACACGCCATCTAGACCACACACACAATAGTATAATACGAGCACGTCAATAATATAATTTTGCCAATTACCACAACTTAATCATCATCATCATCATCATCATCATTTATTTATATAGCGCCACTAATTCCGCAGCGCTGTACAGAGAACTCATTCACATCAGTCCCTGCCCCATTGGAGCTTACAGTCTAAATTACCTACTATAGACACACACTCACACACAGACAGACAGACAGACTAGGGTCAATTTTTGATTGCAGCCAATTAACCTACCAGTATATTTTTTTGGAGTGTGGGAGGAAACCGGAGCACCCGGAGGAAACCCACGCAAACACAGGGAGAACATACAAACTCCACACAGATAAGGCCATAGTCGGGAATCGAACTCATGACCCCAGTGCTGTGAGGCAGATGTGCTAACCACTACGCCACTGTGCTGCCCACAGTTATTAATGGAATAACTCAATATTTGAAACAGGACTACTGCCCAAAATCAGCAGTTGAATATGTCAGTTACTTTTATTTTACAGACGTGTAGTGAATGACTGACACACTTAGCATTTGTAACCATATAATAAAACTGTTGACTGCAATTACAGTTTCTATGGTCACAGATGTTGCTATAGGGTGTCCGTTATTCTTACGTATCTTCCAAATGGTAGCAACAGCTTTGCCTTTAATTACTGATTTCAGGCAGAAGTTATACTAAAAGTAATAAGAGTTATTTCAGTCATTTGTAGAACCCAGCATGACTTTAACTGAACTATTTGTTAACATCTGCTTGGAAAGAATGTAAATAGTTTGGATAAACAATTGGTAAGTATTGTAGTGCCCAACACATGAAATGGAACAATATCGATTGGTCCAGCGCATTTACTCTAACAGCGCACTGCACACAATAAATCACACATATATTAGACAAAAGCTTGAAAGAATTAGGAAACTCTGATGTAGACAAAAAACCACAGAAAAGTGAATAAACGTTGCATTAGTATGAATATTGCTTTAACCTAGCACTATCTTGATAATGAAATTATCCATAGTAAAAAGCAACAAGGGCTGAAACTACAAGATAGAAGAGGTGAGAAAGCGGATCACTTACTTAATTTGAGTTTAGGAGACGCCATGTCATCATCATCTGGTAAAGGACCAAGCTCTTTCTTTTTCTCCTTAAGGACCTTCTCCAGAACATGTGCATCATTATAAACCTAATAAAAAAAATAGCAAGTAAGGAATATGTCTGAACCAAACAGAGTTTACAGACATCATACTGTTACTTGTTTTCTCATCCCAACAGGCGATCATTTCATGGACACACAATGTTCTGTTCCTGAGCTCCAGCAGAGTTTCATTTTTAGAGTGACTAATTGAAAAGGACATCTGCAGGGGCACACTACAATAACCATCGGACAATATACAGTGCGGCATCAACTTTATGGTATTTAAAATTACCCTGCAGCAAAAATATCGTTACACATGAGTAGTTGAATTCACATTTCACACCACTATTATCTCCACCACTAACTGAAGAAGTCATCTTCCCTGTCCTTCTCTATCTATTTTCAATTGTTTTTGCATTTCTCACATATAGGTGCTGTGTTATATATTTGATTGTGTGTGAAGTGTACTTATCACTACATAACTGGAGTAACAAAACAAAAAAAAAAAGTTCTCCATGGGTCATAAAAAAAAATTATTGTTTTCAATTCAGGCCCCAATACTACTACAATGGCTGGAGACAACTTTCAGAGACAGGAAAATTGGGTAGCTAGTGAAGTTTATATATTTTTTATCAGAGACATATGCATCAGTCGCAGACTGTAACCTGCCTTATAGTGCACCTGTTGCCAATAAGAATACTCTTCGTCTTGTATGCCTCAGTAGTAATATAGTTAATGCTATGTCAATTAATTTGCCTATGTTGTACAAACACCAAAATAAAAAAGTTACATTTGTCACAATGAGCATACAATCATCAGGTTCTTCATGCTATAAACACTTGAGATATTTCCCCTACAATATATGTGCATGAACCATGGAAGCATACAATGGATAATGTAATCTCTATTAAATACTAGTTGACCTAATACAGTGTTTCTTAACTCCAGTCCTCAGGTACCCTCAATAGCTTATGTTTTGTGCATATCTGTCTGAGAGAACAGGTGGGGAAATGAGTGACCAAGTAGATTGCCTCATAAGTGTATGATTAAAGAAAATCTTGACATGACTTGTTGGGGGTACTTGAGGACTAGGATTGGGAGTCATTAAACTAAGGGCATGAGTCAATAGTTGTGTTGCTTTAGTAGTCATTATGCTTTAATTTGTATTAACATTAACAGATCCCTCTGGCACACTATCTACAGAAATGAAATACACAAAGGAAATGTATCTTGTAAGGGGCCTGTGATAGGTTTGCTGACAGCAAAGGAAACTACGTTAAACAGGAATTCCCATTTGCCATTATATTACTATATTTTACTATATACACAATCATCTCAAACAGAACAACAACAAAAAAAAAAAGGTAGTAACAGCTCACCCAATACAACAACACATCATAAATATTTATTTTGTTTAGATTCACTTTCAAGATAAAGTCTGAAAAGATCCATACGAAAGCTACCAATCAGCCCCTACATCAGTCCTTCACAGTACATTATGGTGTATGAAGTTAAGTAGGAAGATTTGTAAAGTATCCATAATAGATATTCCCTACAGAATGCTGTACACTCCTACCTGGGAGCCTTCCTCGTTGTAGTGCCAGGCGTTCCGAAACATCAGCTTCATGTCATCCATCATTGCATCTTCTGTCGCATATTTGTCTGCCCGAATGTTGTGTTCAATTGTTTTCAAATCCATGGGCTCTAGAATAATTTTATAGTAGTCTGGATAGTCTTTTTTGGATGGTTTGAACATAAAAAGTTCACATAGGCGGCGGCCAGTAACGGGTTCCCGGGACTCCAGAACCGCGTTGAACAAAATCTTCATCCTCTGTTTCCTTATGTTTTTCTTGCTGGATGAAATGAATAAGGATATTTAGAAAAACATAGGTTCGCAAGATAAATCCTAGTTTAAATTCTGGCCAACTAATGCATCGTTATCTGTGACAGTATTCATTCTACAGTTCCAATTCTATGTAATATATTAAGAATATTAAAATGATAGGATTTATTTGCCATGGTACAAATACCACAAGTCCTGCTTACACTATGGCTAATGAAACACACAATAATAAAGCAGTCATTTGCCTTTCTTAGAATAACTTCATTTTGAGGGCAAAATGTTCTTTTACATAGAAATTAGGGTATATTTTCTCCTCAACCCCTTTATATCCCGAGGTAGTTTGTACCTAACTGACCAGAAACTTTTTCATACTTTGTAACGTCTTGTTTTTCTGGGAATTTGTTTATTTTCCTGGCCTAACCAAAGTAAGGGCCTACAAACAATCCTTTTATTTCACAGCAAATTAACACACACACACACACATATATATTTGATAATGAAACTGGAAATAATTGAAGTGTATTTTTACCAAAGTTATTTTAATGAGAAATCTAAGAATATTTCCCTTAAAATGTAGTGATGGCCAAAAGTTTTGAGAAGGACACAAATGTTATTTTTCACAAAGTCTGCTGCCTCAGTTTTTATGATTGCAATTTTGCATATACTCCAGAATGTCATGAAGAGTGATCAGATGAATTGCAATTAATTCAAAGTCCCTATTTCCCATGACAATGAACTTTATCCCAAAAATAACATTTCCACTGCATTTCAGCCCTCCCAAAAAGGATCAGCTGATATCAGGTCAGTGATTCTCTCTTTAACACAGATGAGAATGTTGACGAGGACAAGGCTGGAGATCACTCTGTCATGCTGATTGAGTTAGAATAACAGACTGGAAGCTTTAAAAGGAGGGTGGTGCTTGAAATAATTGTTCTTCCTCTGTTAACCAAGGTTACCTGCAAGGAAACCGGTTCAGTCATCATTGCTTTGCACAAAAAGGTCTTCACAGGCAAGGATATTGCTCTTGGTAAGATTGTACCTAAGTCATGTGAAAAAGGTTTCAGGGCACCCAAAAATGTCCAACAAGCGCCAAGACCATCTCCTAAAGTTGATTCAGGCGATTCAGCTGTGGGATAGGGGCACCCACCAGTGCAGAGCTTGCTCGGGAATGGCAGCAGGCAGGTGTGAATGCATGAGGCAAAGACTTTAGGAGGATGGCCTGGTCTCAAGAAGGCCAGCAAAGAAGCCACTTCTCTCCAGGAAATACCATCAGGGACAGACTTATATTCTGCAAAAGTTACAGGGATTGGACTGCTGAGGACTTCGGTAAAGTCATTTTCTCTGATGAATCCCCTTTCAGATTATGTGGCTCATCTGGAAAACCGCTTGTCCAGAGAAGGAAAGCGCTACCATCAGTCTTGTGTCATGCAGACAGTAAAGCATCCTGAGACCATTCATGTTTGGTGTTGCTTCTAAGCCAAGGGAGTGGGCTCACTCACAATGTTGTCTAAGAACACAGCCATGAATAAAGAATGGTACCAAAACATCCTCCAAGAGCAACTTCTTCCAACCATCCAAGAACAGTTTGGTGAACAATGCCTTTTCCAGCATGATGAAGGACCTTGCCATAAGGCAAAAGTGATAACTAAGTGGCTTGGGGATCAAAACATCAAAATTTTGGGTCCATGGCCAGGAAACTCCCCAGATCTTAATCCCATTGAGAACTTGTGGTCAATCCTCAAGATGCGGGTGGACAAACAAAAACCCACAAATTCTGACAAAGTCCAAGCATTGATTAGGCAAGAATGAGCGGCCATCATTCAGTATGTGGCCCAGAAGTTGATTGACAGCATGCCAGGGCGAAGTCAGTGGTCTTCAAAAAGAAGGGTCAACACTGCAAATATTGACTCTTTGCATAAACTTAATGTAAATGTCAAAAAAGCCTTTGACACTTATGAAGTGCTTGTAAGGGATTACAAATATAGGTACTTTGTTCAGCATTTGCAAAAGTTATAGAAACAGTAAAAAGGTTTTGATCGTCACTTAACTAAAAAAAAAAAAAAAATATATAGCATGGACACAGTTAAACATAGTCACAGATATCAGCATAGATCCATAGGTAAAGCCTTGCATGGGAAAGCCGATTAAGCTATTCCACACAAGTACCTACCACTTCTGTGGTTATGCTGCAGGGTAACATCCCTGGAACTTCCTTGCATAATACAGAAGCACGCACACATTGAACAACTGAACAAACAGCAAACAGAGTTGACTACTGTAGCAAACTACTGCGGTGTTCCAGTACACACTCCCAATAATATATATTTTATTGGAAAGGTTTAGAGTTCAGGCAGAATGCCCAAAGCCTACAGGGGTCAGAGGTCAGAGGTCAGATGGTAACTGCACACGCAGTCAAATTTGGTCATCTGACTGGATTTTATACCTATTCCAATCGAGTCCTAACTCAATGTAACCTGCACACAGTTCAATAAATAAAAATTAACTTGATTTTTTATTTTTATAACACTAACTACAACACTACTCAATATTGAAAAATATAACACAGACACTTTATCATAACAGCATCTCTAACAATGGGCAGCAACAAAATATTTGATTCATGTAGAGAAATGTTTTGTTGATCATGACATTTATGAGAAAATAAAGCACTTGAAATAAACAAAATTCTCTGAGGTTTTTTTTTGTCTTGCATTAGTTTCAATTTCAGCCATGGAAACCACATTATGGTTCACTGCAATACAGATTTAACCACTCATTCATGCAATTTAGCATTTGTCAAGTTGGGTGCTTCATACATGTGTTTTAATGCTCTCATTTTGTAGGCTCTCATATGCAACAGAACAAAGCGCAAATAAAAAATGTCAATGGGTATATTGACACTAGAAGCGATGATTTCTAGTATCAGACTTGATTACATGCATTTTACAAAAAGTTAAAAGCGCTTGTAAAATGCATTTAAGAAATGCTATTGGGTGTGACGCCTTAGATTGCCAACAAGAAATACAAATCTGACTTGTAAAAAATGAGAACAAAGCTAAATAAAAAGCAATAGCACAACCAAAGCTCAGACGGTAAATGCAAAAATTGATGATCCGCAAATCAATAAACTATACCAAATCACTGAAATATTTCAAATGACAACTAAACCCCAAAACAAATATTTTACCAATGAAGCATGAATGTAAACTGCATTCATCTTACCATGACTTGCTACTGCAGCTTTTTTTAAAAAGTAAATTGCAATGGAGTGTCACAAAAAGCAAGAAGTATCACATAAATAGTAAAAACCATATACAACTGCTCTAGGTCAACCTATAAAATGGTACTAAGCTAATATAGGATATAAAACTCAAATAACACTAACTCAATGTGTCACTTAAACTTAATTCTGAAGAAATGCAGGAGAATGCATGTCTGTCACATAGCTACATACACAGTGGCATTTGCAACAAGTTAAAACACACTACCCAATATTTTTATACACTTCATTGTATTCTGGCGATTAATTGCAGTTACTGATATATGAAAATATGCGATTTAAATTGTGATGGCAGATACTTAGGTTCAAAAGCGGATCACAAGAAACAAAGCAGCAATTTAACAAAATAAGTGAACAGCTGTGTGTGTAGACTTTAGGTTTAAGGCTGGCAAGAACACAAGAGAGGTTGGGAGACACATAGGGGGGAATTCAATTGGCCGCGTTACTGTAAAAAGTAACATGGCCTGTGCACTATTACCGATATTACGGTAATAGTGTGCCTAAATACCGTTAATACAGTAATTTCAATGCCGGCTTTTGCTCGTGGCTCCCTGAGTCGCGAACAGAAATCAGAGTTAAAATGACACTATTAAGGTATCGTGGCGGTATTCGAGGGAATTGAATTCCCCCCATACAGTAAAAGACTTTGCAGCATCCTTGTGATAAGTCATTCACTGGATAGTTCTGTGTTTGAGTGCTATAAAACACATAACAAGGAGGACAAGTTGGGATCGTTAATATTGGTTTAAGCAAAATCTATCCGACACGCACACATTTATTTATTTTTTTTAAGTTTAGGAACAAATGCATTTCTACTCAACAACATTTAGGGGTTGATACGGTTCGGCCGCATTATTCTAGGAATAATGCAGCCTGCGCACTATTACCGATACTATGGTAAAAGTGCGCAGTATTACCATTAGTACGGTAATTTTAACGCTGATTTTTGCTGGCAGCTTTTGAGACCATAAGCAAAAATCTGGGTTAAAATTACTGTATAAAAATGTAATGGTGCTATCGCCATGTTAATCCTAGACTAACGTGGCCAAATTGAATCGGACCCTTAAACTGATTATTTAATTATTTTTTTGATACTTAAATAAAATAAAACGTGTGATTGCTGCACACACATTACAATTTTAATATGAGACCTGGATGACATTTTCAGTGTAGGGTAGTTGTGTGCTCATAAGACTTTAATTATCCAATTACAATACACATACATTAATCCAATCTCTTTCCGATGAAAAGTTATCAAAAATAAATCGGATTATCAATTAATTTAGCTAACTACAGATGTTATTACTGTCAATCTTTATCAATGTGATGAAAAAAAAAAAAAAATGGGAAAAAGGATCAGACTGAATGATCAGATAAAGAACAACATATTATATATTTATATACACCATTCAGAAATAACATTTCATCTGCCTGGATTTTCACGTACATGAACAGTAAATATGAGATTATTGTAGAACAAATACATTTGTCCAAATTTTTTTCAAGATTGGGAGCTGCCACGTTCCCAGTCGTATAACATATACCATCCTTGCCAACTCACAAAAATAAACAATAACATTACAGAATGCAGCAGGGTCAACACAGGCAAAGCTCAATTTCAGACAGACATTCATGGTTTAGGGAAAAGTCTAGATCTCAGTTGCTAGGCTATTATCTAGCTCAGGGAGCCCTGACGGACAGAATGAAAAGATTACCATCTCTTGTCAATCACTACTGTTTTTACTATTGTAAGTCAATGTGAATGAGGATCCTCATCCAGCACAATTGACCACACACGCTGGCCTACGTGCTAGAGTCTGAACACAATGGAAGCACAAGCGCTTTAAATTTTAGTAGAGCGAAACGTACCTCTTCCTCTTTGCACTGCCGGTGTCGGATGTGGCGGAGGAAATCATGCTGTCGCCGTCCTCTATATCCAGGTCTCTGCGAGCCAGCTCTTTCTTTTTCGCCTGAAATAAAGAACAAATCTCCAGAGTCAGCCTCGCTCTGCCAAACGTTCTCAGAATACATGAATATTAAACAGCTGCATAGATCAGTTTCACTCGGAAAAAGCTAGAACTGGTGTCAGGGTATAAATATTAAAAGCGTTACGGATCTGTGTTACAGTGGCTTAGAAAAATGTCATCAGGCACAATATTTCCACACATTTGTATCATATTGTCTTGTGTGCACTCTGCCTTTATGTCCCCTCATCTGCAGCAGGAAAGCAGATGAAAATATATCTGAATAAGATGGGATGTGTAAGACAGGTGCAATGTTTCAGAAATCAACATTTCTAGCTAAAAATGCGAGTACTGATACTTACTGGAAACCATTTTCAGTTGACACATTCAGACTCTAGAGCTCATTGCTGTTGTAATATGTATAGTGGGCTGCCATTTTTATCATTTTGCACATCACTTAAAATCATTTTCATAAAAATGTCTGACTGCCACATCTTTTACAACTTAATCTATCTCTGTTATACCACCTCTATGCAATAAAGGAATTTAAAGGCTCAATTACCAACCAGGTGGAAACAGCATTAATATATTGTACCTCAACTACCAACCAATCAAATCTATATTATCAACCAATCCGATAATCAGCTTCCATTTGTCCACTAAACTCAAAGCTAGTATGTGCTGAAACCCATAGCAACCAGTCAGATTTGTGCTATTTATTAAAATATATATATTTATTTGCTGGCGAATATCTTCCGCAGCTCTAAAGCTGCCAAATCTTACACAGTTATTTAATATTGAAAAAGTAACCTATTAGGCCACATAGCATCAACGCGATAATGCGACAAAGCGATAAATATAGAATATAAACTGCAAAACATTACAAATCGGACCCGAACACCACCGGGTGACCCTGCTAGTAGGATAGTAAATTGTTTTCTAAATTATATAAAAGGGTACAAATTAGTAAAATGGCAGTTTAATTTCAAGACATATGGTCCCAGAGACAAGCACTTCCTTAAACTGGGTACACACTACAGAAAATGACTGCAGATGCGATTTCTGTAATGATTTTTACCAACGACTGAAAGTCCTGATGAGCATGGAGATTTATGTCTACACAACTACACAATTTACCTTCAGATCTGTGCTCTTCCTCTCTCATAACAATCTGCTGAAAAGATTGCAACTCTGCACACTCTTTAGAGATATGCCTACACACTTCCACATTTGCCCGACATCATTCCATCGTTGATTGTGATTTTTAGGAAGTTTATAAAACCAAATCAACAGATGCGATCAGTTTTGGTATGGTAAAACATGATTGTGGGAGTGTACACACTCATGCAATATCTGACCAAACGGTTGTTTATCATGTGATTTGCATGATAATTAGCTGAAAAACCTGTAGTGTGTACCAAGCTTAAGTGTGGTGTCACAAGGATGTGTGTGGTGTCACAAGGCTTTTAACAATAGTGCCTTTCCAGCTTCAGAAGTCGCTCTTATAAGGTTTTACTTGCAGCTGGAAGAGTGCAGCACTTTTAAAACACAGCTTATAATGACAGCTTAAAATGCTGTGTGTAACAGGGTCCTACTCTAATATAATGCATTTCAATAGAGGGACACTGTTACTGTGCACATGGGCCATTTGTCCAAAACACTGCTGCCAGTGTTTAAAAACACTAATTAAGGTAAAAGTAATTAAGGTGCTCATGTGGCATAGAACTGAATTATTTCAATTTGGACGTTGCACATGAACTGTGGAATAAAAATCCGCCCTGAGACACCACCCTTAAGCTAGGTACACACTACAGAATTTTCCACCAACTTTTTATGCCGATCGATTTCACATGCGATCGATGTTCCGATCGCTCGGTCCATGAACTGCATACACACTAGCCTTGTTTAGGACGATAAAAGGAAGAGCGGACGGTCCTTTTTACAGCCATGTTGTCGTGAGCAATGACTAATTTCGTACTCACTGTTGTGGATCGGTCGGAAGTTTATACACCCTACACAACGGAAACGAGATTGGAATGAAAATATTAAACGGTACGACCAACCAAATGAGGCGACAATCGTCTATTTGGGCAGACTTTCGACCATCGTGTCACTCCACACACTGACCCGACTTTTGAACGAGCGGTCGTATGTCGGCTGATTTAGCCGATTATTGGATGAAAACTGTGTAGTGTGTACCCAGCTTTATACATGTTAGCCATTAGTCATGATTGTAACCAGTCCATCTCATCTAATGTTACCCCAGCCCATAGCTTGCCATAAAAGATACAATTTGCAACCCGCAATTAAGCTTGTTTATCCTATTATTCTCGAGACCACAGTAATCCATTACCAAACACAAAAATGTGGGATCCAATTGTCCTTTTTTGGGAGCACTTCTAAAGAACAGGACAGGAAAATATGAACTTTTCTAATAGTCACCAATGTTTCTGTGTTGCAGGAGTTGGGATTTGGACATAGAGAATGAAGAAAATGAAACCAGCTGATTTATAAAGCACTGATACTACCTTTGGGACAAAAATGGAGGCACTATCTTATTTTGTAAAATATTAAAAAAAAGTTTTTACCACCCAGAGCAATTGCAACTCAGACATACACTGTACAGACATTATTGCTTTTAAAAAGACCACTTTCAATGTAAGGAACTTCATCAAGGTCAAATCAAAAGGTGCCAGAGTATAGTGTGATATTTTGCTGCTTGCATGAACCTAATGACAAATTTGGCAATTCCCAATGTCTTCTGTAGCAATTCCCTTAAGTCGTAAATCTGTATTTTCAGTGTGTTCAATGCCAGTCTAATAAAAACTACAGGATATCACTAACAGAGAAACTACTTGGTGTTCTGTGCTCCTCAAAGTACACCGGTCACTGAATATTTGTAAAATTGTATAGTATACATTGTAAGTAGTTTCCTGGCCTCTGATTGAGTGGATGGCAGAGACTCCATAAAAACAAAGCTGTAATTTAATACAGATGCCAGCAAGACCTAATAGTGTGCCCACTGCAGCCATCTGACAGCCCAAGATTTGCAGCTATAACATAAATCCAAGCTGCCATCCTTGTCGAAAAAAATTGTTGTCTCAACAATCTTTATTCAGTAGCCGTGCTGTCATTTTCCACAATTTGGAAGCAAATGCCAAACTTATCCTTTATACAGCAGATCTAGGAGATAACATGGCAGTGTTACTGCTATGTGAATCGTCTCTGCAAACCATGGTCTCTGTGGCCAAAAAGGTAGAATCACAATTACTTTTACTCTGTCCTTTCTTATGACTGTTGAAATGATGGGGGCTGGAGGAAATGCATGCACCAACCTGAACTTAAATTTCAGTGAAAGAGCATCTACTACTTCTGCACTGTTCTCCACATTGTTTGCTATGTGGTATATTTGTGGATACTTCATATGTTCACCAACTGCCCAAATACCATTTAGTTCAGAGACCATCTGAGAACATCTGCTCTGATATTGTCTATGACGCATATGTGAGCAGCTAAAAAGATCCTCCAGAACATCTTCTGCCCATTGCAAAAATGGTCCGACTACCCTCATCATTGCTTGGGCCTTGGTACCTCCTTGGAGATCATTATTATTGTGAGGCACTACAAAGGGTCCGCAGCACTGTACATAGTGCATATGACAACAGTACAGAGTAAAAGTATACGGCATACAGGTATTACAAAGTGCAATAAGTAAAAAGTGCAAATAAGGTGCAAACAGTACAACATTACAAACTCTGGAGAAAGCAGGTGCCAAGGCAAAGAGGTAAAAGTGACTACCAGTGCACAGATAGAGTGGGAAGAAGGGAGGGAGGGGAGGTGGGCAAGAGTGGGTGGCAGTAAAGATCGTGCAAGAGTGAAGATGCAGAGGCAAGGGAGAAGGGGAGAGACAGCGCCAGGAGTCGATTGACCACAATGAGAAAAGAGGGGGGGAGAGCCGGGGGCAGAGGTAAACAGGAGGTATAGGACATGAAGATATAGGGCCCTGCTCAAGGGAGCTTACAATCTAAAAAGGGAGAGGGGGAGACTGACAGGAGACAAAAACGAGGAAAGATAGGGTGAGAGGACAAGAACTCTAGGGGAAGGGATGAGGGAAGGAAAGAGGGAGGAAGAGGGAGGAAGAGTGAAGGGGAGGTGAAGATTGATAAGTGTAGAGGGATAGTGAAAAGAGTTAGAGGAGGAAGTGTATGATTGATGTATGCCACTACTCCCCAATTGGAAAGAGTTTGGAAATTACATCCCTCAGTAATTTCCTGTAACTTCAGACACGCTTTGAATATCACCAAACACAAAGCCTGGCTGCAGTCTATGGGCTGTCAGGTGGCTGCAGAGGGCACCCCAACAGGTCTTGACGGAACCTCTACCAAATTGCAGCTTAGTTTTGGAGTATCTGCCATCCAGAAACATAGCCATAAAGCTTGTCAGGTTACCACAGTAGCTGCATGTGCCCTGGCAGAGTCTAAAATCCTTTGTTAAAGCCTAGCAAATAAACTCAATTACATATTGCATTTCTCAGACCATCTTCAAGGGATGGATATTTTTTACTGTTGGTTTCAATGCTACACCTGTAGTGACAAAGATTCCGTGAAATGCACTATCAATGACTCGCAAAGAGTTTGCATCCTATTTTTTTTTTTTATTATTATTTTATTTATTTAAAAGGAATAATAGATGCATCAACCTTAGAAAGCATATCCCAAACCTGGATTTCTTCATGGGAAACCGATACATACAACTCAAGTTGCATTTAATTATCGCCTGTCTGGGTGCTTCCATTCTACTATAGAATGGGAAATTTTGTTTTCTTTTCTTTGTCACCCTGCAGTGTTTGTATTTTTCAGCAATTTCTTTAATTTCTATTTCCTTATGAATGGATTTGATAAAGGCCCTCTAACAGGTCTGAAATTGGCCTCTTCTGGAATTTCTTCTAATTCAATATCAGAATCATCAGATATATCAGACCTGGATCGCTGTAACATGTCACCTTACAAGCCAACTTACTGTGTCTAAGCTTGCCAAAGATCCTATTTATCTACAAAGGTGTCTGTTGCTCTTAATTTTCTATACAAGTTGTGCATTATTTGCCAGGATCTCCTTCAGGCAGATGTTTGTCGCAGACTGCACAAGAAAGCAAACTTTTCTATTAGCTCAGAGGCATGCACAGGAAAGAGGACCAGACTGAAATTCTATCAACATAAAGATACTCTCAGGCACCCTGAATTTCATGAGAAACAAACAATCCTCAAAGCATATGAAAACTTGATGGTAGCTTTGCTCTATCAGGAAATAGACTGACTCGTCACCGCAAATCTTTGTTGAACTCTCAAACACAATAAGAAGTATGAACCCAAACTGTCAGAAAAACAGGTGTTCTCTACATAAATTTGTAAGGACCGAACCACATGAAAGACACTTAGGATTAGCGTATACGAAGGGTTTAATACCATACTAATGTGGGAAGTAGTTTCTTCATTTGTCAAAAACATAAGGGACAGTGTCAAGAACTGCTTTGTCCTCATAAAAAAAACAAAAACTAAAAAAGGAGGTAGTTTTTAGTGTAGTGAAACTCTCTTCCATGTAATTTGGGGTTGCAAAGGCATCTGACTTTTAGAACAAAAGGAAACAAAAAGTCTACTGACTATTGTGACTGGATCACTTATAAGTAACTCATGGTATAAATTTATTCAAAGGAAATAACGCAGGGCGCTTATTTATATAATTGCAAATGTACTTATTTTTGATATTCTGGGTATGTTGGTAAAATAGATATCTTTATCTCTGAGACCAGGGGAACAAACTTGTTTGTTTCAACCTTGCTAGTGGAAATGTATGATTTCTGAAGTATATATCTGATACAATAAGCCTTTGTGGAGAAAGTCTTTTGTGTATCATGATGTGGAGAAATGACTTGCTTGGTTTTTTTTTTTTACTCTCTTTGGTAATGTGTATTCTGCAGCTGTCTGAAGAAAGGAACCATGTTAATCTCATGTTATTTAGACTTTCTGATGTGTGAGGATCCAACACCTGAAGGCACAAGAAGGTTTAATTAGACTTGTTACTACATTTCCTGTGTCCAAAATAAGATGCAGGCAATCACAGCAAGTTTTAGGATATCACAGAGAAGTGTAAATATTGTTAGGATGCAATTTGTTTACCCAAACATGGATTTACATGCAACGCAAAGCTGATTGTAAAAATAGCTCGGACCTCAAGGGGCTGGCTTACCCTGTTAGTGCTTTTTATACAGATTTGAACACAGCCTGTCTTGTATTGAACCTTCAACCAGTGTGACTGCAAATAAACATCACTTGCTTCAAAGACCTTCTTGAAAAAGTCTTCCATGCTGAAAATCCTGTGACCTACAGATTAGACCCAAAATCTAATCCGTTCCCGGCTGTTTCTGAGGTTTGGACCCAGAATCCAGTACCACCGCTCTGGCCGCTACCCAACAGCTCTGGTCAGTGTGATAGACCAGGAGGAATCCATCCACAGCAACCCTGATCCATAGAAAGAGGTCAGAAGTACCAGCCCAGGTACACCAGTAACGGGGTATACTCACAGCATCAGTTACCCAGAGGGAACCCCGGTTCTGGATGCCAGTAAAGGAATCCAGTGGTGGCAGCATTTGTAAGCCCCTCCTACTGCCGTGAGAGGGCGCACTTGGGACAAGGAAAGGGAACGTTGACAAAGTAAGCCCAGCCGGTCCCCAGCAACAACAGACAGGGTGGCATAGGCGGTCCATCCTGTCACAACTATATATAGTAGTCCCACCTAACTACCAACTGAGTCCAGTTTCAGTTGATTTAGAAAATTTTCCTCAGTTTTCTACTCTAGAGAGACTCTCATCAAACAGAGCAGAGACATGTCCGAACCCACTCTAAAATCCCTACTGCTACATTTCATGGCATGAAAACTCTTTATGCTTCTCTAATGATTTATGAAAGCAATGGCTTTTGCATTGTCTTACTGAATCCCAACAAGCTTGGGTTGTTGTGATTGACTAAAATAATGACACCAAACTGAACGTGTGACAAATACAGCTCTGAGCGTCAACACATTTATCAGCAAAAGAGATTGCAGATGACCATACCGGAAGACTGCTTCCCAACCTATTAAGTTGGATTGGTCTGGGGACTTCTACAGAAACTCCTATATTCTGTGGGAAATCACAAAGGTTGCTACAGATGAATAATTTTGAAGTTTCCTCAACAAACAACTGGGAGAAGGTTACAGTTTACAACATGGACATCATAGTATCTACCACTTCCAATCTGTTCCTCTCAAGACTCTGGACCACAGTAGAGGGACAGCAAGTTTCTGAATGCTCAGCGTCTTGTGGAAGAAAGATTCTCTTTACATTAAAAAAGGAAAGATGCTGAAATGACCTCTGTGAGGACTCAATAGACTGACACCGGGGCAAAAGTAAGACAGTCTGGAAATCCTGTACCAGACAAAATAAACCATCTTTTTTGCATACCAGAAATAAATTCTACTAAAAACCCAATCCTGTCTTCTTGAAAAACTGAAAAAAGAATTGGGGTTGGCAGTGGCACTCTCAGGTTACACCAGGGATTATATGGCAACTAACTAAATGTACATGTCAGGAAGTCAGACTAAGAGAATTGTGCTAACTGGCTTTAGTAAGAGGAGTTACTGAGAGGGAGCCATTCTAAACTAGTGCAGGAGCCCCAAATTGATCCTCTGATTGGGTTGGCTGTGTTGTATGGGGATGGAACTACCAAACAAAATAAATACATTTGGAAAGTAATCCTGCATAATCAGAATAGATCATACATTAAAAGTAAGCAAGCAGTAACAAAAAATGACCATGGCCATGTTTCCACTTCGTAATTAAATAACATGATTTAAGGTATATTGTGAATCGCCACAGCATGACAAAGATTATCAAAATTAAGCAAAAGTAGTTCCATTCAGCAGAGAACATAAGAAAAAACCAAGAGAGAACCTATCTGCCTTCTAGATAAATAGCCTGCAGAGAAACATTAGAATAGATGGTGTACTCTCTTAATTATACTCAATAGTACACAACCGTTTTAAAGAGACAGTTCCAACCAATCCCAGTTTGTTTGTTTTTTAAAAAAAGTTAAGTACCTCTTAAGCATACAGAATTATAAATCAATAATAGTCTGAAGAAACAAACCTTGGAAAATAGTACAAAACTTCTGTGTATAACCTGCCACAGTGATTTTTTTATGCGATTGCTGCTTTAAGTAGCAGAATCAATTGTTCATTACAGACTGAAGTTATAAATAAACGGCAAAGTCAGAAATGTATACGGATCTTTCTGGTGGGTGAATAATCAGCATGGTTAAGAGGGAGGCATAAAAGATTTCTAGGGTGCATAGTTCAGCTTGACATGGGATCCCCCATGCATATATCCAGGGAATCATTTATTTGTAACAATCTTGTTTTGTGAAGTTAAGTAAATGATTGTCCTATACATCCTGTGTGTCAGTTTGTCACTCTTTCCTTGTGCTAGTATTTCAGTATTGTATTCTTGGTAACCTGTTACACAGTGTTCGATCACTTTCAAAGTGCTATCTAATGATTTTACCTTGGATGAAAAATCGTTTAAATATCTTTTGTTACTTTTCTTTTTTTCTACATAATTACATCCAGCGTAAATTTGTCAATATGCTTTTGTAATGCTAACTCTACATCACTGATCTCGGGTAAATCTTCCTAAAGTATTGTGTGTGTGTGTGGTTAGGTTGTACATTTCAGTATAAAAAAGTCTCTAAAAAGATATTATAATAAAAACTATTTTCCATTTATTACGGTGATAATACATGAACCAAATTTTAGATAAAACAATTGCAAAATGTAACAGTTATCCAACAAACCAACCTTATGCCACTTAAACTAATGCTGCAGCAACTAAGTTACATAAGAACATACAAAAATACATTATATAGGGGCATTTACTACATGCGCCTTGAGTATAAGATACCGTGTGCTATGTTATGATTTGGAAGGATTAATATTCCACTTAAAGGCCATTAAATTCATATATTCATTTATATACACACACATATACATACATACATCATTCAGCCTCCAATACCACCTCTACGCTGACGACACACAAATCTATATCTCTTCCCCGATCGCTCCCCTTTTGTACTATCTTGTGTAACCAACTGCCTTTCTGCTATCGCCACATAGATGTCGCAACTCTATCTAAATCTCAAAATGTCCAAACTAGAGCTTATTATCTTCCCTCCTGTCAGAGTCACCACCTGCCTCAAATCTCCCTCACTGTCAATAACACCACAATTTCCTTAGTCTCCAAAGTCCGCTGCTTGGTGTCACACTTGACTCTGCCCTCTGCTTTATTCCTCACATCCAGACTCTCTCCCAGTCCTGTCGACTCCACTTTAAAAACTTTGCCAGAATACGCCCTTTTCTTACTCAACATGCTACCAAAACTCTTATCCATTCTCTCATCATCTCCAGTCTTGACTATTGCAACATCCTGCTAGCTGGCATTCCTGACACCCATATAGCCACACTTCAATCCATCTAAATGCTGCTGCAAGACTGATCTTCCTCTCTCACCGCTCCACATCTGCTGCACCACTTTGCAAATCCCTACACTGGCTCCCTGTGTCCTCCAGAATCAAATTCAAACTACTCACCCTTACCTACAAAGCCCTCAACAACACTACCCCTGCATACATCTCAAATCTCATATCAAAATACTCTCCCTCCCGCCTACTTAAAATCTACCTCTGACCTGCGCCTTGTCTTGTAGGCGGGAGCGAGTGGTGGTTACCAGAAATAAGAAATCTCCCGTGCTGCTCCCCACTTATGGAATTCCCTACCATGCTCAATCAGACTTTTAAATCTTTAGATGCTCTTTGAAAACCCATCTCTTAAAAAAAAAAAAAGAAAAAAAGAAGAGGTGACCTTATCCCCGATAACACTATTCACACTAATGGACCCTCACAACTGTCCCAATCTCCACTCTGAACCACATTTGCTCCTCTTGTTTCAGAATGTAAGCTCTCTGATTAGCATGGTCTTTCATATCCTGTGTTTTCATGTCTGTATTTATTTTGTCTACCTTGTATGTCCCTGTTTAATGTATGTTTTGTGTATGTACTGTTTTTCCCTACTGTACGGTCCTGTGGAGCACTGTGGCACCTTACAAAGCTACGAAAATATTATTTATTATTAGTATTAATAATAATACGAATACTAATAATAATAATAATAATAATAATAATAATAATAATATATTTGTGTATATAAAGCTTCCTGATATTTCAAACACATTCAAACACTTGCACTATCCTTTCCTACTTAGAACCAATTCCAAGCCATGTATTCTCACAATTCGTCTCAATAGACTTCCACAAAATTAAATTACATTTCCCATTTTTCCATCAGACAGCTAGGAATATTCTCCTAAGAGACATAGGGGTATATTTACTAACCTGTGGAGATGTTGCCTATAGCAACCAATCAGATTCTAGATGTCATCTGGTAGATGTACTAAATAAATAACTAGAATCTGGTTGGTTGCTATAGGCAACATCTCCAATTTTTCAAACCCTTAGTTTAGTAAATCTAACCCATATTGGGGAATTCAATTGGCCGTGTTACTTGAAAAAGTAACGCAGCCTGCACACTATTACAGTTATTACTGTAATAGTGCGTGTAAATACCGGTATTATGGTAGTTTTAAAGCTGGCATTTTGCTTGCAGCAATAAGCCGGGTTAATATTACCGTAATAACGGTAATAGTTTTTACGCTGCGGTACTTTGGGGGGAATTAAATTCCCCCCATAGAGTACATCTGAGTATTTTGCTAAAATAATATTCAATGTTCCTCTAAATATTTTCTTAACTGTTGTAATATTCCACCAAGCATTAAGTTTCTTTTGAACTAAAGATTTACATTATTTAATATGTTTTGTTGATACATTTGTCATATTACTTTAACCAGTTTGAAAAGGCTGTTATGCTAGCTTGCTGGATTAATCCAAAGTTAACTTAAAAAGCAGTGAAGAACCTTCCGAAATTAAAAGCAAACACATAAGGAAAAAAGCAGGACCATGCAAATAATGGAGCTATTCAACTTCTTCACCAACAAAACCTCTAGCTTCTTCTTGCATTTCTCATTCCTTCTCACGCAGCTAAACAAAATGATTTAGGCAATTGTTATTCATCACCATATCAAAACCTGCTGATTGGTTAAGATGTTTAATAGGCAAGATTAGCCCTCCTACATCCTTTGGCAATTTCAGGTTCTCTGAACTAAGTCTGTGCACGTCTTTTCTCCATACATTTGCGGTCCTTTGGAGGCACCCAAAGCGGAGAATTATGGAAGACATGCAACCACCATCACTGGGGCAATTAAGTAGATTTAATTCAGATGAAGTCCCTAAAAGTCACTATACCAAGATATAGCAACTCGGATAACCATTTATACAGAGAGGTATCAATGACACCATCTGCATAATAATCTTCAGCCAGCATAAAAGTTTCCTCAGAGTTTACTCTTAACAGGAGAATATGTGTTATATAGAAATGTGTTACAACAAAATTAGGAACTTGGTGGTACAGCAATATGTCAGTATATAATATTTCATGCTCTTCCTAACTTAAGATCTGCTAAATCAGTGGGGCAGATATCAATGTGGATGACGGTTGAATAGCCATAGCCAACATAGTGAAATGATGTATATTTGGTGCGCCTCTAAAAAACAAAAATTATAGGACAAATGGTCATGTTTCCTAACACCTGTAGTAGCATTATAGCATAATAACAATAATGACATGGCTCACTGGGGAAAATTGCCAACAAACATTGCCAATTAATAGAGTCCCAAGGCTTGGTTTATAGATAGAATTGTCCTCATGGCCACATTGTCTTGCTGACTGCACAAATAACGAAAAAGTCTACAGATACATCCAAAATATATTTTTTATCAGTATGAAGGGTCTCTGTGAGAAGAACAATAAGCGACCAAAGCTTTAAAACACATTGCTAGAATTTAGCAAGAATTTAAATGTCATTACATGCAAGGAAAGTCTTCCAGTCAAAAAGTGTCTATGTCTACCTAGGGAGACAAGACAATGCAAAGGGCCAACTCATGGACTGCGGCAGCAAAGTAGCTGATCATACGACAGAAAAAAATATATATAATACTTTAGTAGTTCAAAAGTACAAAATAAATTTGCATAGTTAATTCTGGAATGTTAAAACCCGAAAACTTGTTCTTTGGAAAATACATAAAAACTGTGTATGCCAAAAAAAAAAAAAGTAAAAAAAAAGTGTTCTTTCAGATTATTTCACCATTTGCAGCATACTTGCCAACTCTCCCGGAATGACACGATGCGAGGTGAATCGCGTCATTTTGGCCCCGACTCCCGCGTTAAAAACGGCATTTTGTCATGGGGGGCGGGGACAAAATGATGTGATTCACCGCGCGCCCCTCCCCTCCTGCCCTCCAACCACGCCCCCCTGCCTGGGATCTCCCGGAAAGAGGTTTAAAAAGGTTTGCTAGTATGCGTTTGCAGCATAGCATATCAATTCCATATGCTCCAACTTATGCTGCATTTATGGAATTTTTGAAGTATACAGAATGATACTTTTATCACATTTACTGAAATCTGGGTCAGTTAACACACTAAAGGGATTTCTGATTGTAGACATTGTTACTATTAAGTGTCTGTGTGACAACATAAACATGTTGCCCTTCTCTTATCCTTGGCCGATGACTTCTGTCTAACTTTCAGCAACTTCTTTTATCAATAACTAGTTATAAGCAGGTTATATTCTTGATGACACATTGAGAAGAGAAAAATAGTTGCAGGAGACCAATTATCATCATCATCATTTATTTATATAGCGCCAACATATTCCGTAGTGCTTTACAATTGGGGACAAACATAATAAAATAATAAACAAACTGGGTAAAACAGACAAAGAGGTGAGAAGGCCCTGCTCGCAAGCTTACAATCTATGGGACAATGGGAGATTGACACATGAGGTTAAGTATACATTTTGCATCTTGGCCCAGCCAAACTGCAAAGATAAAAGTTACTCATAAGCTAAATGATCGTGTCACACAACAATGTTGGTCAGGGGGTAGTTGTCTTGTGTGAAATTGTGTAACAGGCAGTAACAGGCTAAAGGTAGTGAGGTTAAGAGGGTGGTTGAGGAATATTATAAGCTTGTCTGAATAGGTAGGTTTTCAGAGAACGCTTGAAAGTTTGTAGACCAGAGGAAAGTCTTATTGTGCGAGGGAGAGAATTCCATAGAGTGGGTGCAGCCCGAAAAAAGTCCTGTAACCGGGAATGGGAGGATGTAATGAGGGTGGATGAGAGACGCAGCTCTTTTGTAGAACGCAGTTGCCGAGTTGGGAGATATTTTGAGACAAGAGAGGAGATGTATGTTGGTGCAGCTTTGTTGATGGCCTTGTAGGTTAGTAAAAGTATTTTATATTGGATTCGGTAGAAGACAGGCAGCCAGTGTAGAGACATACAGAGTGATTCAACAGAGGAATAGCGATTTGCAAGGAAAGTCTGTTTTTGGGAAGACCAGTAAGGAGGGAGGGAATTGCAATAGTCAATGCGGGAGATGATAAGTGCATGCATTAAGGTTTTAGCAGTGTCTTGCGTGAGATATGTGCGGATTCTAGAAATGTTATTTAGATGTATGTAGCATGATTTAGATATAGACTCAATGTGGGGAACAAATGATAGGTGTGAGTCAAGGATTACCCCTAGGCAGCGAGCTTGTGGGGTGGGATTTATGGTCATGTTATCAACAGAGATAGAAATGTCAGGTATGGTCTTGTTGGTGGGTGGGATTATTATTAACTCTGTTTTAGAAAGATTAAGTTTGAGTTGGCGAGAGGACATCCAAAATGAAATGGCAGAAAGACAGTCAGTTACACGGGACAACACATATGTCGAGAGATCAGGAGAGGATAGATAGATTTGGGTATCATCCGCATAGAGATGATACTGAAAGCCAAAGGAACTTATTAGATTTCCAAGAGAAGCGGTATAGATAGAGAACAGCAGAGGACCTAGCACTGAGCCTTGTGGTACTCCAACTGATAGGGGAAGCGGAGCAGAGGTGGCTCCAGAGAAATTAACAGTGAAAGAGCGATTAGAGAGGTAGGATGAGAACCAGGATAGAACAGTGTCTTGAAGACCTAGGGATTGCAGCGTTTGTATGAGAAAAGAGTGGTCAATGGTGTCAAATGCAGCCGAGAGATCCAGGAGAATTAGAAGAGAGTAATGGTGTTCAGTTTTAGCAGTGATCAGATCATTGACAACCTTGGTCAGTGCAGTCTCTGTGGAGTGTTGAGAACGAAAACCAGACTAAAAGAGGATCTAACAGTTGTTTGCGGAAAGAAAGCGTTTGAGGCGAGTGTAGGCAAGTCTCTCTAGAAGCTTGGAGGGGCAAGGGAGCTGAGAGATGGGACGGTAGTTTGAGAGAGAGTTTGGGTCAGAGTTTTGTTTTTTTAGAATAGGAGTAATCACTGCATGCTTGTATAGTGATTGAAAGATGCCAGTAGAGAGTGAGAGATTACAGATTTGAGTTAGAGGTGAAATGAGCACAGGAGACAGGGATCTACCAATTTGTGAGGGAATAGGATCAAGAGGACAGGAGGTAGAGTAGGAGGATAAGAAGAGAGTAGAAATTTCCTCTTCATTTGTGGGGTGAAATGAAGAGAGGGTGTCAGAGGTTGGTGGGAAGGAATTGAGCGGATTGCTTGTCGAGGAAGAGGATACCATTTCTAGCCTGATCTTATCAATCTTGTCCTTGAAGTAGGAAGCAAGATCCTGAGCACTGATAGTAGATGAAGGGTTCGGGGTGGGAGGATTGAGAAGATGTTTAAATGTATTGAAAAGGCGTTTGGGGTTAAAAGCCTGAGCATAGATAAGAGATTGGAAGTATGTTTGTTTTGCAGTGTCCAGAGCATTTCGATAGGAGTGGTAGACAGAAGTATATGTGAAGAAGTCATTAGAGCTTCGAGATTTACTCCAGTGATGTTCTGCTTTACGGGACAGTTTTTGAAGATTTTGTGTTGCTTTAGTGTGCCACGGTTGACATCGAAGTCGACGTGTAGTATGTAGTGTCACTGGAGCCACTTGATCAAGGGCCGTTGCTAAGGTTAGGTGAAAATGAGATACTGCCATCTCAGGGGATGAGAATGTAGAGATAGGGGAGAGAAGGTGTTGGAGAGAGGTGGAAAATTGTTGAAGATTAATAGAATTAAGATTTCTGCGAGTTTGAGGAGGCTTGGTAGAGTTAGACAGTAGAGAGGTTAGAGCAGTGGGGTGAGAGTGTAGCTGATAAGGTGATGATCCGAGAGGAGGAAGGGTGTGTTAAGAAAATTAGAAATTGAGCATAGTCTAGAGCGGCGGTTCCCAAACTGTGCGCCGCGGGTCCCAGGGGTGCCGCGGCGCTGTCACTGGGGTGCCGCGGGCCAGCCATAAAGAAAAAAAAAAAAAGAAAGAGCACATAAACTTACCAATCCGCCGGGCGCCGGGACCCAGCAGCCTCCTCTGGGTCCCGGCGCCCGGCTGATTGGTAAGTTTATGTGCTCTTTCTTTTTTTTATGGCTGGGAGAAGCGGAGGAGGACAGCGGGCGGCAGAGGAGGACAGCGGGCGGCAGAGGAGGGCAGAGGAGGACAGCGGGCGACAGAGGAGGGCAGAGGAGGACAGCGGGCGACAGAGGAGGGCAGCGGGCGGCAGAGGAGGGCAGCGGGCGGCAGAGGAGGGCAGCGGGCGGCAGAGGAGGACAGCGGGCGGCAGAGGGGGACAGCGGGCGGCAGAGGGGGACAGCGGGGCAGCAGAGGGGGACAGCGGGGCAGCAGAGGAGGACAGCGGGGCAGCAGAGGAGGACAGCGGGGCAGCAGAGGGGGACAGCGGGGCAGCAGAGGGGGACAGCGGGGCAGCAGAGGGGGACAGCGGGGCAGCAGAGGGGGACAGCGGGGCAGCAGAGGGGGACAGCGGGGCAGCAGAGGGGGACAGCGTGCAGCAGAGGGGGACAGCGTGCAGCAGAGGGGGACAGCGTGCAGCAGAGGGGGACAGCGTGCAGCAGAGTGGGGCAGCATGACAGAGGGCTGCAGAGGGGGGCAGCATGACAGAGGGCTGCAGAGGGGGCAGAGTGCCTGGATGCAGAGGGGGCAGTGTGACAGAGGGCAGAGGGGTACAGCGTGACAGAGGGCAGAGGGGTACAGAGTGACAGAGGGCAGAGGGGTACAGAGTGACAGAGGACAGAGGAGGGGTACAGAGTGACAGAGGACAGAGGAGGGGGACAGCGTGACAAAGGACAGAGGAGGGGGACAGCGTGACAAAGGACAGAGGAGGGGGACAGCGTGACAAAGGACAGAGGAGGGGGACAGCGTGACAAAGGACAGAGGAGGGGGACAGCGTGACAAAGGACAGAGGAGGGGGACAGCGTGACAGAGGACAGAGGAGGGGGACAGCGTGACAGAGGACAGAGGAGGGGGACAGCGCGACAGAGGAGGGGGACAGCGCGACAGAGGAGGGGGACAGCGCGACAGAGGAGGGGGACAGCGCGACAGAGGAGGGGGACAGCGCGACAGAGGACAGAGGAGGGGGACAGCGCGACAGAGAAGGGGGACAGCGCGACAGAGGACAGAGGAGGGGGACAGCGCGACAGAGGAGGGGGACAGCGCGACAGAGGAGGGGGACAGCGCGACAGAGGAGGGGGACAGCGCGACAGAGGAGGGGGACAGCGCGACAGAGGAGGGGGACAGCGCGACAGAGGAGGGGGACAGCGCGACAGAGGAGGGGGACAGCGCGACAGAGGAGGGGGACAGCGCGACAGAGGAGGGGGACAGCGCGACAGAGGAGGGGGACAGCGCGACAGAGGAGGGGGACAGCGCGACAGAGGAGGGGGACAGCGCGACAGAGGAGGGGGACAGCGCGACAGAGGAGGGGGACAGCGCGACAGAGGAGGGGGACAGCGCGACAGAGGAGGGGGACAGCGCGACAGAGGGCAGAGGAGGGGGACAGCGCGACAGAGGGCAGAGGAGGGGGACAGCGCGACAGAGGGCAGAGGAGGGGGACAGCGCGACAGAGGGCAGAGGAGGGGGACAGCGCGACAGAGGGCAGAGGAGGGGGACAGCGCGACAGAGGGCAGAGGAGGGGGACAGCGCGACAGAGGGCAGAGGAGGTGGACAGCGCGACAGAGGGCAGAGGAGGGGGACAGCGCGACAGAGGGCAGAGGAGGGGGACAGCGCGACAGAGGGCAGAGGAGGGGGACAGCGCGACAGAGGGCAGAGGAGGGGGACAGCGCGACAGAGGGCAGAGGAGGGGGACAGCGCGACAGAGGGCAGAGGAGGGGGACAGCGCGACAGAGGGCAGAGGAGGGGGACAGCGCGACAGAGGGCAGAGGAGGGGGACAGCGCGACAGAGGGCAGAGGAGGGGGACAGCGCGACAGAGGGCAGAGGAGGGGGACAGCGCGACAGAGGGCAGAGGAGGGGGACAGCGCGACAGAGGGCAGAGGAGGGGGACAGCGCGACAGAGGGCAGAGGAGGGGGACAGCGCGACAGAGGGCAGAGGAGGGGGACAGCGCGACAGAGGGCAGAGGAGGGGCACAGCGCGACAGAGGGCAGAGGAGGGGGACAGCGCGACAGAGGGCAGAGGAGGGGGACAGCGCGACAGAGAGCAGAGGAGGGGGACAGCGCGACAGAGGGCAGATGAGGGATACAGCGCGACAGAGGGCAGATGAGGGATACAGCGCGACAGAGGGCAGAGGAGGAGGACAGCGTGACAGAGGGCAGAGGAGGAGGACAGCGTGACTGAGGAGGACAGCGTGACAGAGGGCAGTGAGAGGGGACAGCGTGAGAGATGGCAGAGGGGGCAGCGTGAGAGGGGGCAGAGTGACTGGATGCAGAGGGGGCAGTGTGTCTGGATGTAGAGGGGGCATTTTTGCATACAACTAAATAAGTATTTCTGTCCTGACCTAAATACTTATTACATTTTTTTGACCCAACTACTTCTAAAACAGGACTGCTCAGTATTTATTTTGGAGGGGTGCCTTGAAAAAATTTAGAGACTCTAAGGGTGCCGTGAACTGCAAAAGTTTGGGAACCACTGGTCTAGAGAAAACAAGATCAAGGCAGTGGCCATCCTTATGAGTAGATGATTCAATCCACTGGGAGAGGTCAAGTGAGGATGTTAGAGAGAGTAGTTTGGAAGCAGCCTTGGAAGGTGGGTTATCAATGGGGATGTTGAAGTCACCCATGATGATGGTGGGGATGTCTGAAGATAAGAAGTGAGGGAGCCATGCAGAGAAATCCTCAATAAATTGTTGGTGTGCTCCAGGGGGACGATAGATCACCGCAACACGTAGAGAGAATGGATTAAAAATGCGAATAGCATGTACTTCAAAAGATGTAAACGTGAGCGATGGGACATTTGGTAGAACTATGAATGTGCACTGTGGGGAGAGAAGTAGTCCAACCCCACCTCCTTGTCTGCCTTCAGGTCTGGAGGTGTGGGTGAGATGGAGGCCACCATGTGAAAGTGCTGCAGGTGAGGCAGTGTCTGATTGCATGAGCCATGTTTCAGTTATTGCCAGAAGGTTGAGGTTTTTTGAGAGGAAGAGATCATGAATGGAGGCAAGTTTGTTACAAACAGAGCGTGCATTCCAAAGGGCACATTTAAAAGGACTTTGGAAGAGAGGGGAGACAGGTGATGTGTTTGAGGTTCACTATAGAATGGTAGTGTTCTGATGTATGTGTGTGTGAGGAGTGTGGGGGACCTGGATTAGGTGATATATCACCAGCTAATAGAAGCAGAGTGAGAGAAAGATAGGCAAGGGGATTGTAAGATGTGTGACTTTTAATTTTCTGGCAACATAATAAATAGGACAAGATAATAAATAGGACAACAGTTCATGGGCGTTAACTAGAGGTCAGTGGAGTAATGCAGTGCAATATGAACAAATTTGTGTGTTGGTGGAGGGGTGAAAGATGACACAGTACTAAAGATAATGCCATGAAAAGAGACTAAGAAAAGCAATTTGTTAAACATTGTGATACAAGGAGTAAAAGCAAAAAGTAAGGGGATTTTAAAGAATTACCTCTTTGCAGTGTTCCATATAGATAGACAAATAATGCAGAAATAGGCTGTGGCAGATGTCGCTTATTGCTGGATGTAAAATCAAGTCAAATGTAGTCGAATGTTTGTCCCACTGTCTTGTCTAACTGTGCATTTTCCTCCACTTTGTGAGAAAATCCCACTTAGTGTAGAAATCACACACGTCTACCCCACATACGTCTCCCCATAGACTGAAGCTAAGATGTAGTCAGGGTAATTTAGGAATACTCTACAGATGTGCTAATTGGTCAGCTAATCAAAGGAAAGAAAACATTTGTTTAAAAGGCTAGAGGAGGCCAGATACCCATCATAAATTAGGCATCAATAAAAGACTGGGCCAACCTAAGTTTAAACAGATAACAATTTCCTATGACATACTTTAAACACAGATTGCAGGGATGAATTTCACAGATTAATGATGAGAAAAGCAGTAGTATGGCTGGACATACTTTCAACACAGATTGTTAGAAAAGAAAACTTCTGCTATCCTTGGTTCAAGTATTAATTATTCAGAAATCAGATATACTTTCTATAATTTGCTATAGCCAAAATGAAGAAGTCATTTATGAAGGCCTTAAAAGTGTACCATACTATAGTGGGCGCCGTAGTCATTATTTAGTTCCCACCATTCTACTGCTCGTTTCTGAAAGCATGTGTGCAATTTAACCATAAGCAATCAAGTTTCCAGGCCATGGCAAACAGCACTTCTTCAAATGGGTCACTAAGGTGGAGAACATCACAGACCCAGTGTGGCAAGCATGCAGCATCTTTAAACATACATCAAAGTCCTGTCGCAAAACAAGATCCATTTTCTATAAAGTTCTATATACTGAAGAGTAATTAATATACACAGTCCCGTGCATGCCTCAACATCCATTCCCAGAAAAATCATGGGTAAGAACCCCACTGATCCTTAATATTTATACAAGATACAAAAAAAATGGAAACAAATAATAGGGTTAATTGAATCCCATACAATTAGTCTCACCCCAATAACCAAACTGTCAAATCACTGGCTGCTTGCCACACAAGTACTGAATGTCCTCTGATCCAATATTTAGTGATTGTCATCAGGCCCTGTAACCAACTACCTGTGGTCATAAATTGAACAACCTACACATTTGTTGTTTTACCGTTTTCTCATATTTCATAAACCTTCATTTCCTTTACTTGACACTGTAGTCATATTGATTAAGCTTAGTGAATACTTGTTTAGTACCCAAATTATGAAAAATTACAGTCTGAATCCCATCAGTAAGCAAAAGAAGCCACAGCATGCACAGTGACTGGTTAACATTCAACACCAGCAAGAAGAAAGACTGTTACACAATATACCAGTGACAGGCAACCCGATACACTACAGGAGCCACATGGACATCCCTTTAATATTACCCTTAATCTCAATAAGTTCAAACAATACATTTAATGAAAGAGACAACTATGTGTAACAACATATCAGTACCCATATTCAGGCGGGAGGGACACTGGAGTCTTGTTAGTTGAGACACTTAGGGCTAGATTTACTAAGCTGCGGGTTTGAAAAAGTGGGGATGTTACCTATAGCAACCAATCAGATTCTAGCTATCATTTTGTAGAAGGTACTAAATGAATGAAAGCTAGAATTTGATTGGTTGCTATAGGCAACATCCCCACTTTTTCAAACCCGCAGCTTAGTAAATCTAGCCCTTAGTGTTCAAAAGCACCAGACACCCATGTTATAGGAAGCTTTAGCTAAAATGGGTGTTACTCAGCCAAGACCCTTCCATTCAAACTTGGACATTAATATTCCATTCTTAACACAGTGTACTTTCTTAAAAATCTACATTAAGAAAAGTATTTAGGCGACTGGAGAGGAGGGGATTAGTGTATAAGTTTAAATGGCTTTAAAATTGAATTAACTGCACTATATTACATTTCTAGTTGGAAATGCAATATGTTTAACTGTGAGTTTCTACCACAATGATTCTTTCATCTGAATTAGAAACACTGAATTAGCAAATATCCAGACAGAAAGGGCTGTTAAATAATCGCAATCAGACAATAGATTGTATCTTCTAGTGCAGGTACATTTTAAGTGCAGAATAACACATTTCAGCAATGGTAGTAAATAACACTCGGCATCAGGAAAATATAGCTGCACGTTATATTCATCTACTGATGTTGGCCCCAGCTTTAGAAATCATTGAAAAGATTTTACCTGCATAAGCTGCTGCAGTTTAAACACCCTCTTGTATATTGCAGAGTTTGGAACATTGTAGCGCTTGGCATTCTCAAACATCAAATTTAAATCAGACTCCAAGTGGTCCAGGCTTTCGTATTCTTGGTTCTTTAGCTTAGTTCTGCACAAAAGACATTGTACAGTTTATTCCAACAACAACTGCAAAGAAGCAATTAAACAATAGCCAAAAGTCTGAGTTTGCTTACAATATTACACACAACTTTGTAGTAAAGCTATAAATCTAGATTATATATTATTCCCCATGCTTTAAAAGAATACATAGTGATATGCTGCTAATATTAATGTTGAAATGAAAAAGCTTACATATAAGCCAACACTCAACTTGAAGTGGTGGTAGGATGAGAGATCTGGCCAATATGGACATTAATAATTAAAAATCACAGCATAGTAAACTACTATAAATCATTTTGCAATGTTTGGATATTGACAAAAAAAGGTATATAGAAAATAAATCAAATTACTTTTGATTATATAATATATAGGAACAGTCAAATAATTGATGTTTTACAAATACTCAAGTCTAAGAGTCTACCCTTAGAGAGGTCTATCACCACTGTGGGAGGAGTTAATTAAGCTGATAATAGAGGTCTTTTAAAAAAAAAACAAAAAAAAAACCACACACACACACCAACAACAACCAACCACCCCTCCCCCCACCCCCGATAATAATACTACCACTTTCTTTTCCTCGGGTTGCCTAGTGGAGCATCTGGACATTAAAGTGCCTGGTATACTAACCACTCTGAAGGACATAGCTCTGGTTCTTACCAAAGCCTGCTATTGCTGTACATCATTTCAATGCTCAAAACTAGACAGAAGCGCTGAGACCACCGATGTACAGTACTGGGTTGGTGGTAGAGAGACAGAGCACTGCCCAATGAGTAATTGACATCCTCAGCAAGCTTTTTACCAAACTCGTTACGGAATAGGGGGGATAAGCTACAGGTTGAGTGCTTTATAGGCCAGAAAAATCCAAGGAGACTTGTAATAGTCCTATAATTTACAGTTGCGGATACATTATGCCACATATATAGATATATTAAGTCAGATACTCTGATAATAATTTTACCAAATCCCTCATCTTGTGAAAAAGTATTCTTAAGACTGCCTTCGAGACCATACAGAACAAACATTTTTTAAAGATATACCTGAGTGGACCTTAATTTATATAGCCCTCTATTATGAATAATTATTTAATTAATAAAAATTAAGGAGTAGTCTTCTATTAGAACAAGGTAAAATATTCTATGTTTACCTAATCTGCTGCAGGGAGACAGGGTTCTTGATTTGCTGGTAATAATCCGGATATTTCTTCTTTGACGGGAGGTGGAAGAAGGGTTCTGCAATCAGCTGACCCTGGTTATTGCGGCAAGATCTGACGGTCTCATAAAGCTGATATAATGGGCTAGAGATGTCCATGAAGGAGGTAATGCTTTCTCCTTCTGATTCCCCTTCTTCAAAGCGGATAGATGTTGTTGCTACAGAAACAAACACACCAGCCTCTGAATCACGCCATGCACACAGCAGGTGTTAATTACAAAAGGAAAAAGCCAGGCTTTAAATTACTATTACAAAAAAGCAAAGAACCAAAGTAGTATAATACAGGTATTCAAAGCCATATGCTGCATGGCAATAAGAGTACAGAATCAGGTGCATAAACACAAGCAAAGATAATAGAAAATGCAGACAACTGGGTGGTGTATTACAGGTCTGGCTTTGAATCACAGTATGCTTTTCCTTATACAAAATCTATACCCACAAGTTTCAACAGGCAGTTATGGGAATATTTAGGATTATAAAAAGCAGCTTCTATTCTTCACGATCTATACAAAATTAAACCTGCACTGTGCGGCCATAATGTATGACAGTTATAATGGTGTTTTTGGTACTGAATAGGTACTTTGGACTCAGGTTTTACCATTTAGAGAAGCATCTTCCTCGCTTTCAGAGCCGTACTGCAGAGCCATAGTGATAGCAGACAGCCTATCCCCTTGCGCTGGTCGTTTGTTCCTGAAATAAATAATACAAGTAATAAGACTTAAGAAAAAATCCTCTCATTTCCGTTCATATATTGCAAAAGATCCCACTGGGCATATCATGCATGTCTATGTTGTAGTACTAGTACAACCTAAGAAAAATACCCACACCATTCTTGGAAGAAAAAAAACAGCAGCTATAAAACTGTGCCCCTTGTTCTTGGGTCATAAATTATTGAAATTAGCTGGTGTTGTGTGGAGATGTTCCTGTACCACTCATGTCATGTGATTACTCAAAGCCAATGTCGCGAAAACTGTCAGTTCGATGATGTCACAGAAAGTTTCTCAGAAGTACAGTGAGCATGCACTTGCTAGAAAATGGGATGTACACACATTAATACTCATGTATATAGATGCAAGTCTAAAAAAGGTGTAAGTTGAAGACACTATACAGTTGTAGTTATACGCTGTCTGCTCAAATATCTGTTTATTAAGCAGTTGTGTTCGGTGACTAGGTGTCCTTTCATGAAATATAAGCATAAAAGGGTTCTTACCTGCTACGGAGACTTGACTTGGAAAACTCTGTAAAGTCGATTTCTGACTTTTTTAGTGCAAACAGCTTCTTTATTGTATTTGCATCCTGGAAAACATATATTTCACATATATGAGTAAATGTATATGCAAACACAAAGAAAAAGTGATCAGATACACTATAAAGTAGGAGATATTGTTAAAATATTCCACGCTTTCTACAGTGAACCTCATAATATAATCAAACAGGAGGCAGAAGTAAACAGATTGGAAAAGAATAACAGTATAAATTCCCAGACTGTCTGATCATATAACAGATTGAAACAAACGGATTATTATTATTATTAATTTTTATTTATAGGGCGCCACAAAGTATCCGTAGCGCCGTACAAGGACAAACAATGGCACAGTACAAGGTGAAACAGCACAGTACAAGTAACAGTAAGCACTATAACTCTGGGGGCTCAGGCACAGCATGAAAGAGAGGGAGGGAGGGGAAAAGTGAGTACAGGCAGGTAACTATGGCCCAAGAGGGTGGGCACGGATGACAGGTTGAGAGTCACTGAGGGGAGCGGAGAGAAGCGAGAGGAGACAGAGGGCAGAGGGACTGAGAGGAGGTGAGCTGAGTAGCTGGAGAGCGCAGTTAAAAGTGATGGAAACAGAAGGTAGGAGAGCCCTGCTCAAAAGAGCGAACAATCTAAAGGGAGGGGAAGACAGACAGACACATGGATGAGACGGAGAGACGGGAGGAAGGGGGAGAAGGGAAGAAGGGATGAGAAAGAGAGGTAGCCGACCGGTGGGAGTTTAGGCATGAGACTGGAAGGCTTTAAAGGAAAAGGTGGGTTTTTAATGTTCGTTTGAAAGAGGACAGATTAGGGGAAGTTCTGATGGAGCGGGGGAGCGGCGCGGGAGAGGTCTTGGATACGTGCGTGAGAGGAGGTAATCAGAGGGGAAGAGAGGCGACGATCGTTGGACGATCGCAGTGAGCGGGAGGGAGTGTGAATAGAGATAAGGTTAGAGATGTAGGGAGCAGTGGAGTTGGCGAGGGCCTTGTAAGTCAGAGTGAGGAGCTTGAAAAGGATTCTGTAGGGGAAGAGGAGCCAGTGAAGGGCTTGGTAGAGAGGGGATACAGAGGTGGAACGGCGAGAGAGGAAAATAAGCCTAGCAGTGGCGTTAAGTACAGATATAAGGGGAGCGAGATGAGAGAGGGGGAGGCCGATAAGGAGAAGGTTGCAGTAGTCCAAGCGGGAGATAATCAGAGAGTGGACGAGAGATTTGGTGGCATCCTGGGAGAGGAAGGGCCGAATGCGGGCAATGTTGCGAAGCTGGAAACGGCAGGATTTGGCGAGAGAGTGAATGTGAGGGGCAAAGGAGAGAGAGGAGTCGAGGATGACACCTAGGCAGCGGAGTTGGGGAACAGGGGAGATAGATGAGTTGTCAACAGTGATGGAGAGGTCAGAGGGGAAGGAGGTACGAGAGGGCGGAAAGACAATGAGTTCAGTTTTAGCAAGATTGAGTTTAAGAAATCTAGAGGACATCCAGGAGGAGATGGCAGAGAGGCATGCGGATACCCTGGAAAGAAGGGAGGGAGAGAGATCAGGAGAGGAAAGGTAGAGTTGAGTGTCATCAGCATAAAGGTGGTACTTGAGGCCGAAGGAGCTGATGAGTGCACCCAGAGAAGAGGTGTATAGTGAGAATAGTAAGGGTCCAAGGACAGACCCCTGAGGGACCCCGACTGGAAGGGAGGAAGAAGGGGAGAGAGAATCAGAGGTGGAAACAGAGAAGGAACGGTCGGCAAGGTAAGAGGTGAACCAGGAGAGGACGGTACCGGAGAGGCCAATGGACTGAAGAGTGTTTGGTATTACCAAAGAAGGTGTATAGACTGTGCCCTGAAACGCTTGAGGGATCTCTCTCTCCATTGTTATTAGGTGATGGGTAAATACAACACAATTCTTTTGAATTTAAATATATCCTGTGTGCTGCCTTTTGTTCTGTGTTCCTATATAGAATAAAAAAAGAAGGGATCCATTCACTCACCTTGAACACCTGGGAACCTGGTTCGTTATAGGTTTTGGCATTCTTTGCTAGCAGATCAATATCCTTGGCCATTGCATTAATACTTTTATAATGACACGACTGTAAATGAAAGACAATATAAGTTTCTAGCAAAATAACTGCTCAAAATTCTACAATCAAATAAAAGACCTACAGGAAAATTGAAATCTCACCCACAGTCTAATCTCAACAGGACCAGATCGGTGATTCATGATGCACAATTTACATACCTGAATCCTTTGAGCGATTGTCTTCAGATCTATGGGATCTTTTATTATTGCGTAGTAGTCTGGGTAATGCTAAAATAAATTACAACATAAGAAAACGTAAAACATGGCACCGAAAATAATTCAGAATTAAAAGCAATTTCAATGGCAAACAAGTAACATCATAGTATAAGAAACAAAGAGATAATATATATTAAGAACCTTCTTTTGAAAAGCAGGCACTTCCAGGAACCTGACACAGAAGTGATTCCCAAACAAAGCTAAATTTTAGACAAAATACCTGCAATTAAGAGTTGCAACAGCCATGCAATATAATAATTCAGAGTTTTGTACCAAGACCACTTGATTTAATGTTTTAAACTGTGGAGCTTTCAATCAGATCTATCGGAAATTATTCTACACATATGGAGGGACAACTTGCACCAATCTCATCAGACACCAGATTGATCGACTGGACTGCAATATGGATTTGTCTACAGGAGGCCTGGCCAACCTCTGAATCTCCAGGTGTTGCCAAACTACAAGCCCCAGCATGCTTTGCAGTGACCTGTAGCTTCACAATACCTGGAGAGCCACAGGTTGGTCAGGCCTGGTCTATAGATTCCCTACCATTGCCAGATTGACCAATAACCTCACACAGGCATTCATGATTATCATTGGATGAACAGGTTTCCGTTCAGTAGGATTATCCACTGCCGTTTTATATATGTCTTTACTTGCATTATAGGGAACCCTGCAGGTTTCCCAATGCATTTAAATGTGGTATATATAAAAATAAATAAAAAAAAAAAAAAAAAAAAAGAACAAGCAGCATTCCAAAATAAGCCTACCGCAAGGCACAGATAAAAACACCTATGGTTATAGTAACATACATGTTTACAGCTAGTGTTATACATGTTTGCATGAATTTTAGATACATAAAAAAATGCATTAAAAAAACAAAAACAAAAAGCAATAGTGGGTGTGATGTTTTGAACTGATCTTGGACAAGGCTGTGCAGTGTGGTCAACTAAATCAGACTTGTACGGCTAGTATTCTTACACACTGATGAAAATCTAAAACGCTGAAAATTCACTATAACTGCAATGACCAAAGATGATCACTTCTAACAAGTCCTTACCAACAATTCCCACAGAATATAGAGATTTATTTTTAGATTATTTGGTAGTAACTGTTTTATTTCCTAAAGAAGGTCACATCTGAGGTTTTTTTTTAATTAAATATAAAACAAAATCTCTAATTTACAGAACTTTTCATTTTTATTCTTGCAGCTGGGCTATTTTAGCTTAAATGGACTTCGCCACCAAATTTTATATCCATGCCTCCCCTTTAAACGGTCAGAACCTTTATAACTCACCACTTTAGAAGGAACTTTCTGAAAGAGTTCACTGATCAGTCTGCCATTTGGGTGTGTAGCACTGCTGATAGATTCCAGTAGCTGTTCCAAGATCGGCTTTAGATGATTCTGAGAGGCCTAAGATAAAAACAATTGTATTACTATTGTCACAGGACACAAGCAGGCATCTTACATAACCTAATGTCACAACTGTTTTGGAAAAAAAGTCACTGTTTTCTAGAGCTTCATTACCAATATGATTCTACACTTCACTGAAATAAAATCTATTTAAAAAAATGGCAAAACTCTAAAAAAAAAAAAAAAAAAAAAGTGTAAGTAAAAGTATTCTTATTTCCGCAAACAACCTCGAATGCCAATAATAAAGCTAAATCCATGATTAAAGCGCTAAGAAAGCTCTTCACATATAAAATCTACTACAATCACAAATAATAAAAAACAATCTACATTTTGTGTGAACTAAAAGCTTGAGAACTTACATCTCCCTCTGGAGTTGCGCTTTCCTGTAACTCTTCTTCCTCTTCATCCTCTTCACAGTCGCCCTTCTGGATAAATTCATTTCTTGTGTGCAGATACAGGTCCCACAGCTTACATGCAGCTTTGTACTCAGGGGTATCAGACTATTGACCACAATTACAAAAAAACAAAACAGAAGTACAGTTGAATTACTCTGGAAGCAAATGAAACCTTAAATTGTTACCCTGTTGCTAAGCTTTGTAAATGTTGACTGTTTGACATGAAGGAAAAAAAAAATTATTAAGAAGGATTGCAACTGGATCTTTTTTCCCCTTGTCCCGTCCCCTTGTTTATAAAATGTTCACTATGCATATAGTTTTAAAAAGCAATTCTAAAGTTTTAAAAGTGTAATTAAACATAAGAAAACTCCTGTATTACGAATCAATATGGGATATACCCATTATTGCCTTTCATTATTGTTATAAATGGGTAATACAAGCAGACTAAAATGTATTATGCAATTTCAGCTTTGCCAGGAGGCTGTGCTTTAAAGTGATGCAATATTAAATTGATTGTTACTTTGCTGTCTCAATGACAATTAAAAATATATAATATAAATAGTTAATGTAAGTAAGAGAGAGAGAGTTGTTTGTGTGAACATAGACTATTCTCAATGGGCCCGAGTCATTAAGGAGAGCAAAGGAAATAAATAAAAGGAGTAAGTTTGCTCTTGGACAAACCATGTTACAATGCAAGGGGTGCAAATTAGTTTATTATTTTGTACGTAAGGAAATTACTGGCTGTTTTTTCATGTAGCACAGAAACATTTGTTATCTTTATTTTTACACTGACATTTAAAGTTGATCTAGGACATGCCCTACCCTATCTATAAATCTGTCCCTACATTTTAAATGTACCTCCCCCTCCAATGCAACATGATTTTGCACAGGTGCAAAGTTACTCCTTTTTTAATATTTTGCTCTCCTTAATGGCTCAGGCCCAATGTCTTTATACCAAACTGATGCTTGCACCTGTGTCACCTTTAGGCTATTACTTATGTGCAGTTGAAATATGTGGCAGATTTTCATAGCCTCATGACCACAATCACTGTTTAATAGGATTTGTGTAAACAGTGATGTTCTGACAACCAAGGAAAGGAAAGACAAATATTAACACATTATTAGAAAATATTATAATCCTTTAGGTTTTAGTTCTACTCACTTGAGATTTAGGCTCACCTTATAATATGCTTTTGCATTCTGGAAGAGCAGCTGAAAATCTGCAGTCAACAGGCTGACTTCTTCGTACTCTTCCATCTTTAATTTCTGTTGGATCTTCATTAAGTCAATGGGCTGGGACACAATTTCATAGTAATCTGGCAGATTTCTGTATGTGTAAAAATAGATAAAATTGGATTTTGTACTTACGTAAAATCCGTTTCTCTTAGTCCATTGGGGGACACCGGGGACATTGGGGAATAGAGTAGGTCAGGGCAACTGGCACTTTAAACTTCTGCTTAACTAAACCCTAGCTCCTCCCCCTCTATACCCCACTTCCGGTTAGCTTCAGTTTATGTTTAACCAAGCCCACAGAAAGCGGAGATAGAGAGAAAACAAGAAAAGAGAATAAAAACAACAAAACAACAGTCTCTTAACAAAAAGACAACAAGTCAAACAGTGGGAGAAGCCAGAGTGCCCGGTGTCCCCCAATGGACTAATAGACACAGATTTTACATAAGTACGAAAATCACATTTTCGCTATCCTCCTTTGGGGGACACTGGGGATGTTGGGGGCATCCCAATGCTGACTCACGGGAAGGAATGCTCAGAAGAAACGGCACAAGGCACCTTTCTTCCAAAAAACTTGCATCCTTGGATGCAAAGACATTAAACTTGTAAAACCTAGTGAATGTGTGTACAGAAGACCATGTGGCCGCCCTACACAGTTGTTCACTGGAGGCACCATGGGGAGCCACCCAGGAAGCACTTACATACCTTGTAGAGTGCGCCCGCAGATTATCTGGGACAGGCTCCCCAGCCCCACTATAAGCCTGACGGATAACAGCCGTAATTCACCTAGTAATAGTCACCGTAGAAGCTGGCCAGCCTCTCTTGTGAGCATCAAATAGAGAATCAAAAGATCCTCAGTCTTGTGCACATTCTGAGACCTTCGCACATAAATGTGTAAGGCTCAGACAACGTTGAAATAACGAATAGAATCATCGTTTTTCGAAGACCTAGAATTAGTTAGGGCGGGAATGGCAATGTCTTGATTTAAATGAAATCTAGACACGACCTTAGGAAGAAAAGAAGGCTTGGTTCGATGAACTGCCCGGTCTTCGTGAAAAACAGAAAGAGGAGACTTCCAAGATAAAGCAGCAAGCTCTGAAACTCTTCGGGCCGAACATATGGCCAAAAGGAAGACCGCCTTCCAGGTCAGAAATTTGAATTCCACTGTATTCAAAAGGTACAAGAGCCGGATGCTGTAAAACATTAAGCCCCAAATTCAAATCCCATGGTGCTACCAGAGAAACATATGGAGGTTGTACATGGAGCACGCCCTGAATGAAAGTGTGCACATCAGGAATGACAGCTAGCCTTCTTTGAAAGAAGACCGAAAGGGCTGACACCTGACCCTTAAGAGAACTAAGGCGCAAACCTGCATCCAACCCGTCCTGCAAGAACCTAAGTAACCTGGACATGTGAAAAGAAGAAGTAGGATACCCCTAATCTTCACACCAGCCAATATATGTCTTCCAGACTCGATGACAGATCTTTGCACAACCCGGTTTGCGAGCTTGAAGCATGGTTTGCACCACACGTTTGGAAAAACCCTTAGCTCGCAGGATCATGGTTTCAACAGCCACGTCGTTAAAGCCAGACGTTGTAAACCTAGATGACAAAAGGGACTTAATAGGACTGGGTGTAGTGGCAACCGCCACGACCGACCTCCTGCCATGGAGAGCATTGTCAGTGTACCAGGCCCTCCGCGGCCAATCAAGCGCTACTAGAAGAACTGGAACACCCTCTCTCTTTACCTTTTTAACACCTGTGGGAGCATGGCTACCGGTGGGAAAAGGTACACTAAGCGGTACTTCCAAGGGACAGACATGGCGTCTACTGTGACAGCCATAGGATCTCTTGCGCGGGAGCAGAAGAGGGGGACCTTGTGGTTCAACCGAGATGCCATCGTGTCGACATCCGGCTGATTCCACCGTTCCACCAACTGACGACCTCTGGATAGAGGGACCATTCGCCCGGATGCAAAGTCTGCCTGCTTAGGAAATCTGCTTTCCAATTTTCTATTCCGGAAATGAAGATGACCACGAGTGCCGGAACGTGAGCTTCGGCCCACTGAAAATTTTTGTGCGTCTCTCGCATGGCCAAGGGGCTCTTGGTGCTGCCCTGATGATTGAGGTATGCCACCGCCGTGGCATTGTCTGACAATCTTTACTGGCCTTCCCTGCAGCAAGCGTTGCGCGCTGATAAAAGCATGAAAAACTGCTCGCAGTTCCAAGACATTGATTGGAAGTTTGGATTCCTTCAGAGTCCAAAGACCCTGAAAACAAGTGTGAATACAGACAGCTCCCAACCTCGAAGGCTGGCATCCGTTGTGATCAAGGTTCAATTCCAAATTGAGAATGGGCAGCCCCTGCCGAGATTTTGTTTGTGCAACCACCAAAGAAGCGACTGACGCGCTTGCGGAGACAGGCAGAATACCTGGCCCGCCAGATTCAAATGGGATTTGTTTCACTGCGATAGAAGTTCCAATTAGAATTGCCGTGCATGAAACTGAGCAAACTGGACTGCCTCGAAAGTCGATACCATCTTGCCCAGAACTCTCATGCCGAACTGCACAGAGGGCTGTTTTACCCGCCAACAGAGATTTCACCATCTTCTGTAAAGCTAGAATTCTGTCCTGAGGAAAGAACACCCGTCGCTGTCGGGTGTCGAATAAAAGAACCAAAAAGATCATCCGCTGGGATGGAATCAACTTGGACTTCTTGAAGTTGAGAGTCCAACCGTGAGACTCTAGAATCTGGATCACTACTTGGATATGCGACTGAAGTACCTCTGGAAATTCTGCCTTTAAAAGAAGATCGTCCAGGTAAGGGATGATTGTAATCCCCTTGGACCTTAGCAGAGCAGCCATGACCGCCATGATCTTGGTGAAAATATGCGGGGCCGTGGCCAGACCAAAGGGAAAAGCCTGAAATTGGAAGTGCTTTGACTGAACCGCAAACCTCAAGAGGGACCGATGACCCCTGCCAGATAGGAACATGAAGATAGGCATCTTTGATGTCTAGAGCCACCATGAACTCTCCCTGTTCCATGCCGTGAATGACCGAGCGCAAAGAGTCCATCTTGAACTTGGGCACTCTGACCTGAGTGTTCAATGATTTTAGATTCAGAATGGGTCTGAATGAGCAGTCTGGTTCTGGCACGAGAAAAAGATTGGAATAAAAACCCAAACCTTTTTGAGAATCTGGCACCAAAATAATCACTCTGGAAGACAGGAGGGAATGGAACACTTCTCGTAAAGCCAATCGCTTTCATGGACAAGTGGGAAGCCCTTTGGCAAAGAACCGCCTGGGAGGAAGACCGAGCAGATGGATCTTGTATCCCCGGTCCACCACTCCCCGTACCCAGACATCGATGGTAGACTGAAACAACCTATCCCTGAACAAGAGAAGACGGGCTCCCACCACTGGACCGGAACCTGGACACACTTTGTTTGGGTGCATTAACAGGAAAAGAAGTGCCCTTACCTCCCGTTGCTTTACAGATAATGGAGTCAAGCTGAGGGCCAAATAAAACACCCCCAGAAAAAGGTATGGTCTCAAGAGCCTGTTTAGTCTCCACATCAGCCTCCCAGGACTTAAGCCAAAGAGCCCGACAAGCCGAAACTGCAGAAGCAGAGATCCATGCCCCAATCAGTCCTGCGCCTAAATAATTTGTCGCCCTCTGAATCTGCTCCACTAATGAAAGCAATTCAGAGGACGGCATGCCTGCCAACAAACCTTCAGACAACTGTTCTGACCAGCGTTCTACAGCCTTATTCACCCACCCCGATGCCAAGGCAGGCCTCAGAGAGGCACCTGCTGCCACAAAAACGGACTTAAGGGCGGCCTCAACCTTATGGTCTGTACCATCTTTAAGAGTGGCTGCATTAGGAAGAGGAATAGTAGTTACCTTGGCCAACCTTGCAACAGGAGCATCCACACGTGGAGGCGCCTCCCATTTAGCAAGAACTTCAGGAGGAAAAGGATAACATGACTGCAGTCGCCGAGATACTTGGAACTTCCTATCTGGGGAAGTCCAAGGCTCAGCCAACAAATCTCCCAATTGGGAAGAAGCGAGAAAAGAGAAAGATTTATTTTTCCAGCGCGCAAAAAGTGAAGCCTCTGCAGCGTCAGGAACCTCTTCCTCAGGAAAATCAAGTACATGAAGCACAGCCTGTATTAACTGCTCCACACTGACGATCAGAATGAACCTCCTCCACCACAGAAGGAGCATTCATGTCAGAATCCACCACTAATTCACCATCCTCCTGGGAACAACAGACAGAATCGGACTCATTTCCCTGTAGGGGTGCCGCCACCCGCTTGCGCTTACGTGAGGAAGACTGTGTAGCAGATTTCAACATCCTCTCTAAAGAGGAAGAGACCAAAACCAAACCTTGTACTGAGCATGCAAGTTCCCATACCCAAGCTGGTTATACAGACTCCGCTGGGGTAGAAACAGGCAAACCCTGACTTAGCGAACCAGAACCCATGTCATTCGCCACAGTGGAAGCGGAATTAGAAGATGGAGCGGCCACAGCCTGAGACCGCACCAACTGAGCAAGTTCAGCCACAGTACTGGAAAGAGACAGAGCCCAGGCAGGTTTCGCCCTATCTGAACCAGCAGCTGCGGTTTCACACGGTGTGCTCTCTGAAGACTGACAGGACGCGCCTGACTGTCCAGACGGTAACTGAACATTACAGGCAGCACAGTTGAAACTCAACATAGAAGTAACACCAACCTTAACACGCATGGATTTTCCCTTATCTGACATGTTAACAGATGGGACAAAACAAACAGATAACAGTGTAATAAACACAGTATAGACGACAAGAAGCACACACATCTAAAACAGAAAGTGAGCCTGCCAAATAGCCTCACAGACTAAAAGGCAAAACCCTGGAAAAAAACAATCCCCAACCCTTTACTTTACAGGACTCAGGACAGAAAAGGGGAGACGCTAGAGCTGTAAAATGGCTGCCTATTCTGGTGTCTGCACACAAAGGAGTGAGAGACCACCAAGGAGGAAGTGCAATAGAGGAACACACCTCTCCCCCAGGGCCCAGCACTGGATTGGCAAGCGTCCAACAGGACAAACCCCTCAACCAATCCAGTGCCTAGCAGGGCTCACTATCTTAGTGACCCTAGCCTGACCCAGTCCCCTAAGCTAAAAATAGTTTTGTTTTGTTTTTTTAATGACTGCCCCTAGAGGCAGCCCAACTTAGGGGGGCATACTGCGATTTACTACCCCCCCTCTCCCAGCACTGTGCTGAGAGAGGATACACTTACCTACTGCCATCACTCCTCATGCAGTGGCTGCAGCTAACTGTCAGCAAAGGAGAACGGGCACAGCCTGCGGCGACTGCGGCACTGCGGCTGGCTCCTAGGAGGGCATCAAAGCATATGAAGATGAATTTTGGCAGCAGAGGCACCTCCACATACCTCTGATCCTCCCCTTCAGACAGCGCACGGCCGTTCATGCTGTGCTCTGCATACTGCAGACTGTCCTCACTAACAGCAGCCAGGGAGTGCCGGTGACTGACAGCCGCCTGCACGGCTCAGTGAGCTGCCGGCTGTCAGGAACAGGAGACTAAAGTCTCCGATTAGTATAAAAACAAAAAAATAAACAAAATTGGGCTGCTACTTAACCCTAAACGCAGCCCGTTTGCCAAGCACTTAAACATAAACTGAGGCTAACAGGAAGTGGGGTATAGATGGGGAGGAGCTAGGACTTAAACAGAAGTTTAAAGTGCCAGTTCGCCCTGACCTACTCTATACCACAATGTCCCCGGTGTCCCCCAAAGGAGGATAGAAAAAATGTAATCGCAACGAAGAGCAAAGAGCCATTTAAAACCAAAGATTATTATTATCGTTTATTTATAAGGCGCAACAAGATGTCAGCAGCGCCGTACACAATATAAGACAGTAGACCATACAGGTTAAAACAGAACAAAACAATAAACGAGTATTACCAAGACTCCCGGAGCTCCAGGCATAGCAATTATAGTGAGGCTGGAGCAGAAGAAATGGTATAGAGACAGTAGGGTAGAGGGCCCTGCTCCTAAGAGCTTACATCCTAAAAGGGAGGGCAAACAGACAGCAGACACAAAGGAAGTCAGTAGGGATCAAGCACATGAGGAGCGAGAAGGGACAGGGAAGAGAGGTGATGAGAACAAGCATGGAGAGAGGGTTAGGTGGATGGCTGGTAGGCTTTGAGGAAGAGGTGAGTTTTAAGTGCCCGTTTGAAGGAGCACAAATTAGGGGACAGTCGGATGGAACATGGGAGGTCGTTCCAGTGGAGGATGGGGGCAGCTCGGGAAAATTCTTGGATTCGGGAATGTGAAGAAGTGATCAGGATGGAGGAGAGGCGACGGTCATTCAAAGAGAGCGCAGGGAGTGTGAATGGAGAGGAGATTAGTGATATAAGGGACAGTTGAATGGGAGAGGGCCTTGTAAGTGATGGTGAGGAGTTTGAAAAGAATTATGTAGGGCAATGGGAGCCAGCGTAAGGCAAGACAGAGAGGGGAGGCAGAAGAAGCGCGGCATAAAATTAAGATCCGACAACTCCACCCCCTATCAGAAAGATGACGGCTCTTTTCTATTACCGCTTTTTGCCACGCTCCCCCACCTAACAGTAAAATATAGGTAATGCTATGATCTGTATTGTGAGGGAGCTCCCGCTTATATTTTGTCTTGTTGGACTTGTTGTAATTTTTGCCTTTAAACAAGCAATAAATAAAATAAATTAAGAAAATAAAATGTATCTTAAAAGAAAACACTTCAAATGTGCTAGGCCAGGATTCAAGGACTACTTATAGCATATTAAACTCATTATACCAGCTTAATATACAAGTAATGACTAAAACAAATTCATAAACAATATAGAAGGCTTATTCTTTCATGTAATGGGTTAACAGGGCATAAACTGATACACTATTGTGCGTAACTGGTAAACATTTACCATCATCAAGGGGTACATGATACAAACAGGTTGAAAACCCTTTGCTAGGATCTACCATGCCAAAACAAATATTAAGTCCATTAAATTAAAAATCAACACACAAACATGAGATACCCACAATAAATTGTCAGGTTTATCAGAAAGCAGAGCATAAGGTATTACACTCTTGGCAAAAGGGCTATCCAATTACAACACATAAGGGAGAATTCAATCAGCTGCGATGTTCCACGGCCGTTTCGAAGGCGCTCCACAGACAGTTGATTTCCCCCCTTAGTGTGCACAAAAGCTTAAGGGCCACCTGACCAAGACTAGTTTAAAAAAAGCAAACAAATGGTTGGATGTTATCGATTAAACAACATTTGTTTACTCACAACAAAATATTAAATATGGCTTGCCGTGTCTTACCTTCGTTTTGGTGCCCTAATAAAGAGTTCACACAGTATACGGCCTTGATCGTCCTTATAGTCTCTGATTGTGTTATAGAGTTCATGGCACACGGCAATCTAAAGAAACATAGCGAACACTAACGTAAGAATATTTTCCCTCTATATATCTGTTAACGTAATTAAAAGTGCAACAAAGAAAATTGCTGCTCTATGTCACTTTACAATGGAGGAATCTCATACTTGCCAGCCTTTGAAAACTGAATTCCAGGAGATCCCAGGCAGGGGGCGTGGTTGGAGGGCAGGGGGGGGGGGGGGGGGGGGGTGTGGGGCATGGTCAATAGCGTCATTTTGGCCCCACCCCCGCAAGAAAACCGTCATTCTGTCGCTGAGGGCGGGGCCAGAATGACGCGATTCACTGCAAATCGCGTCATTTTGCAAGTAAGTTGCAGTATGCGGGATACTTGCCTGCTCTCCAGGGAGTCCAGGAAACCTACCCAGATTTCGGGAGTCTACCGGACATTCTGGGAGAGTTGGCAAGTATGAGGAATCTCTAGGAAATCATAATATAGGCAAATACAAGACAAGTAAATATATATTATAATAACAACAACAACAAAAAAGCACCAAATAACTGTTGTTTTCTACCATAGGACTAAAAATGTTGTACAATTAGATACAGTCATATTTGCAGGCCTCTGTCCCCACTTACTGGATCCACAGTTGACACATTAGCAAGTCTCCTCCTTTTCCTGCCAGAGTTTGGGGTACTTGTGGTATGCGGCGAATCATCAAAGTCTCCACCACTGACACTGCTGGATGGGGACGTGGCTCTGCGTCTCTTGGAGCTCATGGGTTCAATGTTGTCCTATCATCATGAGAGACACTGTTATTTATCATAAGGACAACAGCATGTGAAACAAAAAGTTACACATTTCAGACACATAAGTATTGAGTATATTTATTATAAACGATTTAAAAGGTTGCAACATTCCCTGCGCTGTAGTACAAAGTAAGCAATATATATTATGCACTGCTACAAAACATAACAATTACAAGACATGAAGAAGCAATAAGAATGGCTAAAAACAAAATGAAGTGGTCGGTAACAGTCAGATCTCAATGTGATGACACAAGGCCCTCATACCAGAGTCATTTTCTCTTCCCATTCATTCTTATGTAAGGGGAGTACAGTGCATTAACCCAAGTTACTGACTAGCATGACCAGCCAGCCACAGGTAAACACTGTGTGAGCACTTTATATTTCTGTATATATTATTGATCTCATGTACTCTGATGCATCTCGCAAAGGTAACACTCCCTAAAAACAACATGTTGCCCACTGCTGACATAAGGTGTTAGGGGTGAAGGTGCTTTGTAAAGCCATTTATAGTGTAGTTGAGAAGAAGTGCCAACAGGTGAGAGGAGTGAAGGAAAGCTAGCTGTTACATAGCTCGGTTGTATTCTAACTTGAAGCAGGACTCACAATGCAAGACTTCAAGTATAGAACAGAATATAGAAGCTCATCGATATACAGTCTCCAGCACTGTGTGACATAAGCAGCAAAAAGGCCTCATTCTATGTTTATTAAGCAGACAAGTGGATCGTACAAAGCTTCAGGCAACGTGCACCCTTTGTCAGGTGACACAAATATACATGAACAAAATACACTTATTATTTAAATACAATGAAAACACCCAGCAGTGGTAATAATCCAAGCTGATGGCAAAGGAAATAAGCAAACACTGGAATAAGTGGCTTAATTTGAGAGATGCCTAGATTAGTCAAATCTACATGAATCTTTTGAGATTAAGGGCTAGATTTACTAAACTGCGGGTTTGAAAAAGTGGGAATGTTGCCTATAGCAACCAATCAGATTCTAGCTTTCGTTTATTTAGTACCTTCTACAAAATGATAGCTAGAATCTGATTGGTTGCTATAGGCAACATCCCCACTTTTTCAAACCCGCAGCTTAGTAAATCTAGCCCTAAATGTATTCTGTAATTCTAAGTGAAACATTATTCACATAAATATCAGTTTAATTGTTTGTTTCAGGTGAAGACTGTATATGGACAGCCTTACATACATAGCCTTTCTTATTGTGAACAAAGTGCTGATCTTGTGGGAAGCTAGGACAGGTCCACTCCTGTGATTGTGATAATTAAGGCAGTGCTGCATGTGACTGGGCAGTGTTATGATGTGAGGAGGGGGCGGCAGACAAACAGAAGACCAAATAGCGGAAGGAGTAGGGTACACTATAGAGCTGAGTATTGATGTGAGGGTCCTGTCAAACCAATGCTCACAGTCAGTGGCGTGAAATGTATGTATGTATATATGAAACAGGACGCTTACAAAACCAACTTTTTCAGTACTCTGGCTTACTTTAGGAATACTGCAGTCCACAAAAACAGACTAATTTAGCATCATGGTCGAAAAAGTTAATATGAGAATTTTTAAATGGTTATTCCATCAAGAAGTTAATACAACATGCAATGCATAATACACAAAGAAAAAGCTTTCCTTTAGTCATTACAGCACAGTTAAGTTGTTATCTACTTGTAATCACAGGTAAATTACAAAATTAATGAAAACATTGACAAAGTGCCTAAATTGGGGCTTTTGGTCACCATTTGCATTTAGGACTCAAATGCTGGTCACAGACTGCGATATTGCAGCAATATTGGAAAAACATTCTTAGATTGCAGTGTGTGGCCTTAAAGTAATAATCCAATCAAAATCAACTGGATCATTATCCGTCATGCTTGTAAATGAGGATGGAAAAGAACTGCGTGCACATGTTAATGGAAGTTATTTTTTAGCAGCATTAGCCCCAATGCTGATAAAAGCAAACTGGTGCTTGGCCTGAGGAAGGGGGGGGGGAGGGGGAAGGGGGGTCTTGTCCTAAAGGGTAACCTAAGTGTGTGGCCAAAATGGACACTGATCTTGTTGCTTCGTACTTGGGGCGAACAGCAGAGTCAGTCTGTATATGACAGACTTTACTCACGGTAGCTAACAAAGGGGGCCTGGCCATAGCTTATTAATGGATCCCAGCATAATAGAACGTTAGTTGCTTACTTAACTACAGAACCTCACCTATGTGGAAGAACCATCTTTCAATAAGCTTTGTATCCTTCCTATACACCAATATTCTTTACGTTTGTATGCCTTTTTTTGTCAATATTTAGTGATACTTCTCTTCAATAAGAAACTCCAGTTTAGAAAATATTGAATGCTATGAAATCAGTAGCGACATTGATAAGAAATACTGTAGGTGTCATCATTTGTATAAGTGTAATATGTTTGGTTTCACTTTATGCTCAACAGTTCACCACATGTTGGTCTCTGCATGCTAAACACGTGACTCGTGTTTATGTTTCAAACAAGTATTCCGAAATGAGTATACAGTGGCCTTAAAAAGCATCCACCCCCTTTGGAATGTTTCACCTTGCATTTTCTCACACCATGATATAAATATTTATTTTTACCACTGAGCAACAGAAAATATTGTGTAATAAATGTAATGTAATAGTGTGTCAAATAAAAACAAACAACAACGTCATCATCATTTCCTGTATAGCCTTATACCAGATGCATTTAAAGGTAGAAGGTCAAACACAAGTAACAGTGAATGTCAAATACAAATGCATTTGATATCAGTGGTTTTATTTGTATTTTTAATAGCGGCTTGTCAACCTCAATGCACTTAACTTGGATTAAACTCATTAAATGGAGCAAGATATATCTGAAAAACAGCATAGCAAATGCAACACAAATGAAAACCAGTAAAAACCGTGAGTCGGTATGCTGCCATTGGAAACATTGGCTTCCATTGTCCGAGCCATATAAAATGCTTTTAAACAAATTTTAACGCCAATGGATATGAGGGCAAAGGTTTGTCTTAATCACAAATATAAACAGACAATAATTGACTACATGAGTATCCATCGCTTTTACAATGAAATAGTTGTAAGTTACTGATTTCTACATAAATACATTTGTCTGCGAGAGGTCCCACAATTGGTTGGTGCGTTTCCAAAAAATTATTTAATCATGAAGACCAAATAACATTCTAAGTAAATCAGAGATTTATATTCCAGCAAAACTACGACCCAACACATAGCAAAAGCACACTGGAGTGGTTTAAATACAAAAACTTGTGAGTACATGAACCACAGGTGGGGAAGCAATTCTCTAAAATAAGAAGCATGCTGGTCAGATCTAGTGAAGTATAAATACATCAGTTATTTCTAGTATATTTGGGAGTCCAATAACACACAGGTTTTTGACTTATAATTATGACCAAGGGCTAGATTTACTAAGCTGCTGGTTTGAAAAAGTGGGGATGTTGCCTATAGCAACCAATCGGATTCTAGCTTTCATTTATTTAGTACCTTCTACAAAATGATAGCTAGAATCTGATTGGTTGCTATAGGCAACATCCCCACTTTTTCAAACCCGCAGCTTAGTAAATCTAGCCCCAAATGTTGCTTCACTTTCTTTGTAAAACTGATGCCAAATAGGTGCTCTACAAAATTGTAACCTTGGCAAAGGTTTTTCAAGGACACATTATCAGACAATACAGCACAGTTTAAAAATAATCATACCATTCAGCAGCAAAACCAAGAGACGATCTGCTGTGCACAGTAATACACTGAACAATAAAATCACCTATGTACTATATTTTGAAATTAAAATACAAGCCCCAAAATGGTATTATTATTATTAAAGAGCTGTATACACAATATTTTTTGTGCGTGTTTTATATATATATATATATATATATATATATATATATATATATATATATATATATATATATATATATATATATATATCTATATATATCTATATCTATCTATCTATCTATCTATCTACTATATAAATGCCTAGTGGCGTGTGTGAAAAAAAACAAAACAAGCTGCAGCGCCACCTGCTGGGCAGAGTTATACACTGACCTATATATTTCTTGAAGAAGTGACAGTTGGGAGTGGTTGGTGGTTGCCAGGGGTGACAGTGGGGAGTTTTTAACACCTTAAGTAGCTTGATTTGACTAGAATGCATGAGTATCATGCACAGGTTAAATGACCTACTAAATTCTTAGTGTGTGTGGAAAAAAAAAAACTCAAAAAAGGCCTGAAATTTGGTATACTGACATTATTGATGAGTTGAGGGGTCAAACTCATTTTCGTGAGGTAATTTTACCTCATGAACACACGTGTACAGTGGCGGATCCAGGGGGGTGCGATCGGGGCAATCGCCCCCCCCCCCTAGCAGGGGTTTGCTGCCGACGGCTGCACAGTATGTGCAGGTCCGTTCGGCAGTGACAGTGTGCTGCCCGGCTGCTCTGATTGTGTTTTAAACACAATCAGAGCAGCCGGGCAGCACACTGTCCCAGCCTGTCACTGCCGAGCGGACCTGCACATACTGTGCAGCCCCCGGCAACCTCAGAAGTCGAAAATGGGACGGGGCCTAAATCACCCCCGCCCTAACATCCCCCCGGGGAACAAACATTTTCTAGATCCGCCCCTGCATGTGTAGCGGCGTGTGTTAGTGTGTCTGTGGAAAAAACTATTTTCTCAGAAAGGGCTCATCCGAATGACCTGAAATTTGGTATACTGACATTATTTGACAAAAATATGCATGAGTATCATGCACGGGTTAACTTGTGTGTGTGTGTGTGTATATATATATATATATATATATATATAAAAATAAATATATATATATTCCTGAGAAGAGACATATAACAGACAAAATAACTTTATATGTCAGATTACATACACACAGGTTTTGAAAAACAATAAATTCACTGAAGCATAAGACCTATTTCTGTTTCTGGAGAGCTTTGAGGCATGTCACTAGATTGTTTCAAAGTGGAGCTGAGCTGCAGTATAGTGCATTAGAATGCTTTCACAACACACTAAATAAACATTCCTTATAAAAGCCCTTTATTTTACTGATCTTTAAATACCATTTGCTTACATAATTTTTTAGTATAAGCATAAATGTTAAGCGCACATGAGCTTAATTTTAACATCTGTGCATACATGCCCTAAAAGGTGTTCTCTGACAGCAATGTAGCAGACACCATGTTTGCTTTTTGTGAGGATCGCTATACCGGAAATGACCAAACCGGATGTGAGGTATCGGGATTGAGATGGTTTCCACCCACACTTCCGGAATCGCATTTTGATTGGTTGGATATGAAGACAACTAAGTATATAAGAGTCCATAATGGCTTGTATTCATTACTCCTTGAAAAAGTCTTTGTACAAGACGAAACGCGTCGGAGAGCTGTTTCTTGTCTGTACCCTGTGACCATTGTGGGATGTGTATGGGACGGTGCCGGCTGGTACTCCGTTCATCTGCGCATGTGCTAGAGGACAGATAAGCGTGTTTTTTACCTTTTTTATGTACGGGCATTTGTTTTACTGTGTTGCAGAGTCAATTTGCTGCCAAATAAATGATTGCTCTGATTTGATCTCATGTTATTACACTATTGTGGCCATTTTCTTGAGTCTGCAGACTGGATGTGCCATCTGAATAAAGGGCTCGCTGAGAGGATTTCTATCTTATCCGGTACCATCAGAGTGACTGCTAATCTTGGCCCAGATTTACTGAATATTCGGTACGAGCACTATACATCTGTGGAGAGTGTCATATATCACTTTTAATACACTATGTTTGGCGCCCCCTGTCTTTTTGTATTTCATATATATATATATATATATATATATATATATATATATATATATATATATATATATATATATATTCCTGAGCAGAGACATATAACAGACAAAATAACTTTATATGTCAGATTACATACACACAGGTTTTGAAAAACAATAAATTCACTGAAGCGTAAGACCTATTTCTGTTTCTGGAGAGCTTTGAGGCACGTCACTAGATTGTTTCAAAGTGGAGCTGAGCTGCAGTATAGTGCATTAGAATGCTTTCACAACACACTAAATAAACATTCCTTATAAAAGCCCTTTATTTTACTGATCTTTAAATACCATTTGCTTACATAATTTTTTAGTATAAGCATAAATGTTAAGCGCACATGAGCTTAATTTTAACATCTGTGCATACATGCCCTAAAAGGTGTTCTCTGACAGCAATGTAGCAGACACCATGTTTGCTTTTTGTGAGGATCGCTATACCGGAAATGACCAAACCGGATGTGAGGTATCGGGATTGAGATGGTTTCCACCCACACTTCCGGAATCGCATTTTGATTGGTTGGATATGAAGACAACTAAGTATATAAGAGTCCATAATGGCTTGTATTCATTACTCCTTGAAAAAGTCTTTGTACAAGACGAAACGCGTCGGAGAGCTGTTTCTTGTCTGTACCCTGTGACCATTGTGGGATGTGTATGGGACGGTGCCGGCTGGTACTCCGTTCATCTGCGCATGTGCTAGAGGACAGATAAGCGTGTTTTTTACCTTTTTTATGTACGGGCATTTGTTTTACTGTGTTGCAGAGTCAATTTGCTGCCAAATAAATGATTGCTCTGATTTGATCTCATGTTATTACACTATTGTGGCCATTTTCTTGAGTCTGCAGACTGGATGTGCCATCTGAATAAAGGGCTCGCTGAGAGGATTTCTATCTTATCCGGTACCATCAGAGTGACTGCTAATCTTGGCCCAGATTTACTGAATATTCGGTACGAGCACTATACATCTGTGGAGAGTGTCATATATCACTTTTAATACACTATGTTTGGCGCCCCCTGTCTTTTTGTATTTCATATATATATATATATATATATATATATATATATATATATATATATATATATATATATATATATATATTCCTGAGCAGAGACATATAACAGACAAAATAACTTTATATGTCAGATTACATACACACAGGTTTTGAAAAACAATAAATTCACTGAAGCGTAAGACCTATTTCTGTTTCTGGAGAGCTTTGAGGCACGTCACTAGATTGTTTCAAAGTGGAGCTGAGCTGCAGTATAGTGCATTAGAATGCTTTCACAACACACTAAATAAACATTCCTTATAAAAGCCCTTTATTTTACTGATCTTTAAATACCATTTGCTTACATAATTTTTTAGTATAAGCATAAATGTTAAGCGCATATGAGCTTAATTTTAACATCTGTGCATACATGCCCTAAAAGGTGTTCTCTGACAGCAATGTAGCAGACACCATGTTAAAGTTAAGTTGCTTCTTATTGTCATAATTCTGAACAGACAAAGTGCACTGCATACATTCCTACACAGGGACAAGTTTAAGTCACAGCAGCTAAATGGTCTTGCTTTGCTTTGAAATTTCAGATTTTTATCACTGTCATAAAGTTCTGAGCAGCGAATTCAACTTTCAGTAATGGATAAGGGAAAATGCTCAATCCCAATTCACTTTCACAAGGGCACATAACCATTTATGGTTAGCCTTGTGCGTACAGTGCATTTTTTGTTTTATTATTTTTTTGGGGACTCATCACATGATGAATGCAACTTGCATGCTTGTAAAAACAATACAAAGTGCCTTTCTGATCTACAGTATAAGCAGTCTGTAAAAAGCAGCGTTTCATCAGAGTGCACCAAAAAGACCATGTTGTATGCATATATACAACTGTTAGGTGGTTTTGACTATTTAATCTATGCACAATCATGGATAAGCCTGAGGGAGGAACAAACTATTTTAAAAGAAAATTGAAGAGCTGGTGTGGACTGTATAAAATATGAAGCAGAACAATATGTGAGAACTAAAAATCACCAGAATACTGTAGTACTGTAATTACTTTTGTATTCTTCAGTAAACCCAAGTTACAGTTCTCATACTGCTACATTGTATATTATTGGTCAGAAAACTCAATAACAAAGTGTAAGTCAAAACAGACTTTGTGGCAACTAAGTAATATTATGGAGAAGGGAGTATGTAATCAGGAGAGGTAGTGAACTTACTATATGGTCACACTATGTACTGCAATATATGGAAGGCTGGAAAGTATTAACAAAAGCAACATCATTGTATCTATGTGATACTAGGGTTGTACTATTGAGAGATAAATGATACATAGAAAGAGTTACATGAAATAGTGTAGGTTTTATTTAAGCATCATTTTATCGAAATGACTTCAAAAGTATAAACACATAGAGAAATAACAATCAGTTCTCTGTGCTGTCCATTGTTTAGAATGCTAAACTTCATGATTACTATGGAATTAATATTTGTATCATAGTACTATGTGCTAAATATTGGTAATTCGGGGCAACTAGGGATAGACTCACGCAAAGCTATAGAATATATGGTAATATAGGAGCACTAGGGACAGGATCACTATGGGGTGCAGACAGGTAATACTGTGGGACTACAGAATAGGTTATTAGGGGGTACGAAGACTGGTAATAAGGGGCGCTATGGACGGAATATGTAATATATGGGTACCACGAGTGATGTAACCAGGATGCAAGTGATATAGATGTGTCTGGGGCTGTCTTCCCGGTGGGCACAGCCACTGGGATGATGAATGAACAGAGAAAGGAGTAGGGGCCAACCATTCACACAAAGGAACAATGTAACCCCCGCAGTCTACGTTTCCCCGCAGCCAGGCCCTATGTTCTCCGCACTTACCGAGCGCCGCCGCCATCCGGACAGGCGCTGTCGCTGCCACGCAGGAGTCGCCAGGGCTGCACAATGCACCAGCCGGTACCTGGATCCAAAATAGAGAGTTCAATGAGCTGTGTACAAGGAGCAGGCCGCGAGTCATACACCGGACAACCAGCAGGGGGCAGCACACCGGGCGGGGCTACACGCACCATCCAACAGGTGGGCGGAGCTATAGGCGCGTGCACAGAGACTCCCGATGGTACTGCACTAAGCTACACCCGCTATTTGGTCAACTACCTGTATTGGGGTGGAGTTAGTTTTTTGTTTTTTGTTTGTAATTAAACGTATGGCGGCATTGGATTGCGGCCATCTTATTTAAGGGAATGTCGTATTTTCCCTACGCACTTTCGGCCATATTTTTTAAGGGTGGTTGGCACTGAACAGGGTTATATATACATAAACGTGTGATCCTGTGCCAGCCAGGTCTAGAAATGGGCGGTTATAGTTTTGGTCCCGCCCATAGCTAAATAGTCGTATGTAGAGGCCGTGCACGAGCAGGTTACGGATATGACATAGGGCATCGGGAGCGCGCTCGGCCTTTTCACACGTGGTGCGGACGAGACTGGACCGGAGACATGAAGCGCCCGAGTAAGTTTCCGCCGCTCACAGGTGTAACACGGATTGTGCACCGGGCAATGTGCTCTAGTGTAAGCCTATAGGTGTGCGCCCCTCACCGGTTGTTCTGTACTGTTCTCACGTTGACATTCTGTATAGAGAATGGGCCCCACCTTGTAATTAAGCCCCACGTGTAGGTTTTACATGTAATGTGCTCCTTATTGTACTTTATCTGGATAGAACAAGTAATTGAAGGGCAAGGGGAATGATGCCCACGCTTTCAGCCTCGTATTTATTTTTTATTCATACTCCAGCTTCTTATTCAGAAAACTTTATTTGTAAACCATTGTATTTAGCTTGGCCCAACATGGGATGGGACATGAAAACAGGTGGAAAAATGGGCAGTCTCCATATTTTATCATTTAGAGTAAGTAGCTATAGTTTTGCAGTGGTTACATCCTTTTGGGCCACACATTTGACAGTGGGAATCAACAGTATCTGGTTGATTGCATACAAACCTGGGGCCTGATTCATTAAGGATCTTAAATGAAGAGGATCCTTATTTCAGTCTCCTGGACAAAACCATGTTACATTGCAAGGGGTGGAAACTAGTATTCTGTTTTGCACATAAGTTAAATACTGACTGTTTTTTCATGTAGCACATAAATATCAACTTTAAATTTCAGTGTACAAATAAGCTATCAAGTATTTGTGTGCTACATGAAAAAACCGTCAGTATTTAACTTATGTGCAAAACAGAATACTAATTTGAACCCCTTGCAATGTAACATGGTTTTGTCCAGGAGATTGAAATAAGAATCCTATTCTTTTAAGATCCTTAATGAATCAGGCCACTGTTTTGGAACCTTAATAAGAAGCTGACCTTTATTTTTACGAGACTCAAGAAATATATAATTACTTGGCAGAAAGTTAAAGTGCAGCCCATAATACATTGGTCATCCTCTAATGCTTAAAACACACAAATTTGTCAGGGTTTTTCAGTTCCTTTATGATTACTTAGCGTTATATATTGATATTGTGTGAGTACATAGGATCATTTTATTTTAGCTTTAAAAGTGTCATTTTTAAGTAGCTTGTGTATTGATTGTTTAGGGGAAGGATTTTTTCTTTTGCTGTTCAATAAGCAGATTCTAATGGAAAGCTTGTATGAATGAGTGTTATGAATGTGTTAACAAAACTAAGTGTTTGTTCTGTTTGTCTTTTACAGAGCTACGGAAATCTAGTAAGCGTATGACATGTAGCAAACGCTTTAAAATCCAAAAAAAGGTAAGTTTATAGCACAGTAATTAGCATTGCTGTATCACATTGCTGGGCTCATGTATTAGATTCTCACCAGGGCAATATCTGTGTCAAATTTGTATGCTCTCTGGTTGTTCGCATGGGTTTCACCCCACAGACCAAAAACATAGTGGTAAGTTAATTGGATTCTGACAAAATGGACACTAGTGTGTGGGGTAGGGAATTTAGACTGTAAACTTCCAATGGGCCAGGGACTGATTGAATTATTACATTCTGTACAGAGCTGTGTTGTATGTTTGACACTATATAAATAACACACATGGAGGCAGCAAGTTTTTTAGTAACCTGTTCTGGTATGTTCATTTAATATCTTAATTCATACGCAGTCTGCAGGAAAGATACAAATGCAAATGTTGAATTTAAATTCAACTTGTGAAGTACCCGACAAACTAGTAAAGGAAGATTATCGTGTCAAATTCACCTCCACATACATCTAGCTAGTTTTGGTGACCTTTTAAGTCTTGCTCCATTTAATTATGACATTATTTCCAGAGTAAGTTCAATTGACAAACTGTTTTATTACTAACCTAAGAAACTTTTCTTGTAAGGTCAAAGAACACAGGCGAAAAGTTGCCAAAGAAGCAAAGAAATCCGGTTATAGAAAGCCAAAGAGAGATATCAGCATTCCCAATGATGCCCCTTTCAAGGAAGACATCTTACGAGAAGCAGAACAGCGAAAACAAAGGGTAAGTTTCACCTGCGATCCTCCCATTGTTATGACTTTTCAATTTGCTTGTATGTGATATTGTTAATTGCTAGCTTTGGGCATATTACTAACCTTTATCATATTTCCTTCAAGAGAGAAGAATTGAAAAAACAACAGAAACTTGAAAGACAAAAAGAAGTTGCGAAGAAAAGAAAACTAGAAGACAAAAAAGGAGATAAACCAGAAAAGAAAAAGCAGGAAACAAAGGTAACTGTAGGATCTTGTTTAATTCTCATCATGGTACTTTAAGGTAGATTTATTAAACCTTCTAAAAAGTAACAGTTGTGTTGCCCATATCAACCAATCAGATTGTAGTTATAATTTATCTAATGCATTATGGAAAGTGACAGCTAGAATCTGTCTGGTTGCTATGGGAAACATCTCCACTTCCTTTTAGAAACCTAGATAAACATACTCAAGACTTTATTGTGATTCATTCTGATTGTGTTTTTTTTTTTTTTTTAAATAAATACACTCTACTAGTCCTTCAGTTGGTCACATTTAGATCCTATCCTTGCCACACAGATCCAAATAATTTGTTTATTAGTCTCTTCGATATATATTAAAATCTCACTTTTGTTTGTCATCCCCCTATAACCTCACCCTCTATGTAGTCCCCTTTTTTGTTTGTGATCCTTGATGATGTTTAAAGGAAAAGGGTGTTCATATTTGTTTGCAATCTTGAGATGTCCAAACCTTCACCCTGCATGAAATGCACTGTAGCAACTGAATGGTGTTGAAAAGAATCTATAATTACACTACGAAATCCATTTTTATCCATGTCCTGTTTACAATCTTGCTGCAGAAATATTAATATTATTTTTCCTTTATCTCCACTTCCAAGAAAAAGAAAGACCCTCCAAAACCAAAACCCAAAAAGTCGTCTGCTCGAAATTCAACCAGATCTCTTTGCCATGAAGTGAACAAGGTAAGGGAGACATAATGATAAATAAGGAAGCTTGGAGAGTCACAAACAATCTAGCAATGGTGCATATGTTATATGTTTAAGCGTTTATTTTCTGGCAGGTGATTGAGGCGTCCGATGTTGTCCTTGAAGTGCTGGACGCCAGAGATCCACTGGGCAGTCGATGTCTGGAGGCAGAGCAAGCCGTACTTCAATCCCCTAACAAAAAACTCCTGCTTGTGCTCAATAAAATTGGTAATTTTCTTTTTTATTGTTGACCACTTGTGGTAGAAATGTGACACATTCCTGGTATTGTGATCTGATTATCAGAAGTGATATGAGGAGACTATTTCATGCAGTCTGATCTAATAATGAAGACTGTCAGATCCAACTCTGATCTGTTCTGCCAGATCATCACAAAACCGAGAATTGTGTTTTTATGGCGATTACACCTAAATGGAACAAGGCTGTACTCTTGAGTTCTTGTGGGTTTTTAAAATCCTATTGATCCCCCTCCCCATGTTTGCTGACATTTTATTCAAATAAAGGTGTCTTTGTGTTTCAGATTTAGTGCCCAAGGACAATGCTGAGAAGTGGCTGAACCTTCTTAGCCGTGAACTTCCAACCATTGCCTTCAAATGTGCCACACAAGTGCAAGAAAAAAATCTGGTAAGTAATTGTCTTGGATGCATTGGAGTTCTACACATTACATTTCATTAATATTCGTATGTGAATGACAATACATATATGAATGTGTTGACAGATACCGTAGGTGGAAATGCTAGTTTATGACCTGTGAGCCTTTGTATAGTAGGCAGTGTACTAAAATGTGAGTGGACATAGGTGCACAAATGTGACACTAGCTTTAGGTTGAGATTTTGCCTTGAGCATGAACTATAAAATGGCTCACTCGTCCCTATCCATGCAAACAAAATATATGCACTGTGCTTAAGTATTGAAAATTATTTCCATGATAAATAGCTGGGCCTTTATGTGCCCCCACTTTTTTTTTTTTTTTTTTCCTTTGTCGCTTGGCAAGGGAATAACTTTATCAACTCACGGCATCTCCTTCCAACATGGTTAAGTTTTTTTTTTAGTGGAGAAGGTTAGGTGTCTTCTCTTGGTCACAGCCCCCCTCCCCCCACATTGTCCAAATGGGCTGTGTATAGACCTCGAAGAAGCGGACTACCCCAGATACTGGGCGCTACAGAATGGTAGCCTTTGTATGGAAATTTTTGTACAGGAGATGTTTCTACTTCCAGAGATGGACTGGAAATAAACAACCTATTGCTATTCTTTGTTTATAATGCACATTCAGAGGTGTACATTGAGGGGATCGTGACACAAATTACAGCAGAAAGTAAAGATGGCCATGTCCACATGAGCTTACAATCTGAGGTGCTGGTGAGCACTTGACACATAAATTACAATTGAAGCTACTGGTGGGTATAGTTGGAGTAAGGAATCCTCAGCCCCCAACAATAACGTTGCTATTAGCGACTGGTGTTTCTGTGCAGCGACTGGTGGTGTGGTTTAGTCATGGAAGGTTTACTACGCAGGAATCTTATAAGGACTGCTGGAAACTGACTGTCCTTCACCAGTTATCTTAACTAGAACAAATTCCTCTTTGGCTCCTAAAGAAAGCTTTATCGCTGCAGGGCCACTCTTCTGGTTATCAGCCAGCTTGGAGTAGCAATGATTTCTCCCCTCTTTGTCCTGCCTTTGGTCCATGATGGTTTTAGGCTATAGAACTTGAAGTTTAATAATGTTTACCATATATTTTGACTCCTCCACATTCCTAGGAAGGTTTCATTTGCATCCATCCAATATCTCAGCATTTTCCTTTGAGTATGTAGATATATGTTCAGACTGGTAGTTAGGCTGGCATTATTTTTCGTATGATTCTGGAGTTAGTAGCTAAAAAGATTCATTGGTATTAAAAATTCCATTTAGTTTGGTGTTTCATAGAAATTTACTATAGTGATTGTGCAGTGAATTGCTGTTGTATAACCTTTGAATTCAGTAATTGGTATTTTTTTTTACCTTATCTTAATATTAAAGCCAGGAAGTATTCAGAAGGTAAAACCCGGCTGTATCGATGTGTCGAAAGGGACAGTGTGCTTCGGAAAGGATTCTCTACTACGGGCTCTACATAGTCTCTGCCCGTCACCGAGTGAAGGAATTAAAGTCGGCTTAATAGGTATGCGAGCTTGCAGGGACTCGACTATAGCATTTAAAATTAGTCTTTCTACATGAATTACTGCAGAAATTATGAGAATTTCAAGCAGTCTGATGTTTCTGATGACTGTCAGATCCAACTCTGGTCTCATTCGTCAAAAATTCTTGCAGAATTTTCTTTTTAGGATTTAGCCACCATTAGGTGTCCTGTAAATAGAGTTAATGAAGATTGTGTATGTGTACAAGACTGTGAGGTCTGCAATGTTTATAGCTATAGAAAGGAATTACTAAATGTCTGCATTGTAATGGTTTTCTCTCTAGGTTTTTCAAATGTGGGGAAGAGCAGTTTAATCAACAGTGTGAAGCAATTTCGTGTGTGCAATGTGGGAGCATTAAGAGGCACTACAAGGTAAGTAAGTGCTGGTAGTCTAGAGAATGTAATGCTGGACTATCTCTGCTTCTAATGACTTGGTGTGTGATGAAAGATTGGAACTGACGATCCCGTGGAGGACCCATTCAATCCAACTCTGAACCAGCTGTACATTTTATACGTTCTTGATTTACTTTTGTGAACACGGAGGCTATAAGCTAACTAATTCTCCCCACAGATTCCAGCAAGATGTGAATATTGACCAACAAATCAAGATGATTGACAGTCCCAGTTTAGTTGTCTCTCCCAATAACCCACCTGTGACTATCCTCATGAGAAGTGTGTTTCCAAGAGGAGATGATGATCTTTTAGCTGCCGTGAAAATTGTTTTAAAAAGCTGCAATAAACAGCAGGTAAGCTCTGTGCAGTTCATGCTGGCCATTTCTCTTTCAGCTGGTACAACGAAACACTGTTTTTACTTAATCTATGCTATTTTGATAACAAGTCTGTAGAAATGTTATACAATGTGCTGTAGAAGTCTAGATTTGTGTGCAAATGACTAGTTGTTTTTTCTTTTTGTTTTTTTTTTGCACTTACGTTTAATTTTATAAATGAACAAATTAATGAATAATTGATAGTCAGGCTCTAGCACACTTATTCTGCTTCGTCACCCAGAGGTGATTGGGTGGTACTGATAATCATGTCTTTCTATAAAAAAAAAAACGACCGTACTTGCCACGACTCGAGGATCCCGAAAGTCTGATGGCAGGCATGCTGACGTTGACGACTGTTTGAAAAAATGAAGTGCAACCATTTTGACGCATCAGACTTTCGGAATCCTCGAGTCGTGGTAAGTACTGTTTTTTAGTAATCCGAAATTTAGTACCCAGCCCGAGGTGATATTGCTAACGCCATACTGCTGGATGTAAGCACTGAAAAGAATACACTTGTAAGGCAGCTAACTTGAGGATCAGGAGGACGGATGCTGTGCATTTGGAAGGAAATCATTGTAGGTTTCTGAGTACATCATGTCCTAATGTATTATGAACACTTTAATTGTGTCCATCTTAATTATTTAAACATTAATTTAATTGTGTTTATACACATGAGGTCTTGAATACAGACTTTTACTTCTTTGGCAGTTATTTACAAGTAGTTCTTTTTTTGCAGATCATGCTGAAGTACAATATTGCAGACTTCAGAAATTCCCTGGAGTTTTTGGATTTACTTGCTCATAGACGTGGGCAGCTGAAGAAGGGTGGTGTGGCTGATTTACAAGGCGCAGCCATACTATTCATGAACGATTGGATGGGGTGAGGACACCTTGCATTTCATATATATATCATGTTATTATGTCCTCATTGTTTATTCTGTCCATTTCCTGCTTAATAATGCAATTTGTGTTTTATAGAGCCAGACTCTGTTACCATACTCCACCACCTACACATTTCAAATCTCATGTCAGCAACCTGCAAACTGGGGCAATGCAGAAAGGAATTAACCTTAAACTTCTAGAAGAGGACAATAAGAAGATCGTTAAATGTAAGCTTATGTTCGTTCTTAACCACATGTTATTTTACTAGATTCTTTGAGTGATTTCACTGTCCTGACTTATTGTGTTTCTGGCTATTGGCAGGTAGTTGCATGGCAAATATATGTTTTGGATGCATATAGGCTCATTGTTATACAACCTGCACAGTAATTCTAAAGTTCCACTTTGCCCGACTGCACATTTTTCTATTAGTTTTCCATGTAGATAGCAATTTTCCGTTCCCTGCATGGTCAATGTTGAGCACCATAATGGTTGGTTGTTCTCTATATCCACAGCCTCGAAGAGCCCAAGTCCTTCCAGCAGCATTGTTTTTCATGTATCTCATCTAACCAATGGTATCCTTGATGAAACTGAAATAGAGCAGGAGCCCAAAGAGGAGGAAAGTGATGAGGAGCATGTAGAAGAGGAGGCCATAGAAAAGGAGGATGATGGTGATGAAGAGGTAAGAAAGTGGTAATGGTTCAATCATTTATGCACAGTGACACCTGCTTTTAATGCTTTTAGCTTACTAGACAACTCTGAGACCATAAAATACCTTTGTCATATTGTGTCCAATGTGTCGGCTCCCTGCGGAATCATTAACTCTGCAGACATATGGGTTAAATGACTTCCATCTTAGGTTATTTTTTAATTCTTCACTTTTTAAAACTGGCATTCTATGTAAAGAGCAGATTCAGCATTAATTGTAGTAAGTTAAAAAGAAAGGTGACCCTCCTCACTAGCCGTCAGGAGAGGATGTTTAAAGTGAATGCATTAGGTAGTGAATTGCTGAAATAAGATTTTTACTCGCCGTATAACCCATTTCTCTTACTCCATTGGGTGGACACTGCGATACATTGGGGTATAGTAGTGGCTGTAGGAGTCTAGGCACTTATCAACTTCTTTGATCTCCACTCTCCTCCCCTACTATGCCCCTCCTCACATGTGGATACTTCAGATTGACTAACCAAACGTATGAGATATGGACGCCCTAAAAAGCAAGAAATATAAGCATACAATTCACACAACAGAGCTATTTAACAGACCAAGGGAGGGTACGCAGTGTCCCCCCAATGGAGTAAGAGAAATGGATTTTACGGTGAGTAAAAATCTTCTTTTCTCTTTTCCTGTCATTGGGGGAAACTGCGATACATTGGAGACATACCAAAGCTGCCCCTAAGGGAGGGAATGCTCTCGAACGGCTGCGCGCAATACTTTGCGCCCAAAGCTTGCATCTGAGGATGCGAAGCCCTGCAACCTATAAAATTTAGAGAACGTATGGACAGATGACCATGTGGCCGCTCTACAAAGCTGCTCCGCCAAAACACCAACGGCTCTAGTAGAGTGAGCCTTTAGCGAATCTGGGACAGGCAGAGATGCTCGGACATAAGCTAGACTGATGGTGGATGTGATCCAGCGGGCGACAGACTTTTTGGAGGGGCCGAGCAGCTAGTTTCAGGCATTCAAAATAACACTCCAAGCACAGAGCTACTCACTTTAGCTGAACATATTCAGAAGACCTCTGAATATGTAGGGCAGGCAGCCATGGATGCGGTGTCTGTCAATTCGAGACTCTGGCCTCATTATTCCATCTTGCCGTACACTATGGCTACGCTTGTGGATGGCGGACACTGATTCAAAACGAGCTCTAAAGATGATAATTGTTCTAGGCTAGAACCCTGACTGCCTCTAGTGGCTGATTCCACATAATGCATCCACATTGTAAAATGTATATTGCCCCCTTTTGTAAAAATCACAATCAAAAACATTTTTACCTTTGTTCCACAGGAAAAGACAAATTCAGTGTTGCCCGAGACTTTGGCTAAACAAATCGGTATGTATCAAATGCAAACAAATCAGCTTAGAGTCCGCAAATAGTGTAAAATCAGGCACTGAATAATCTTTCATCTCCATTGTTGAAATGTACATGTTCTTTGTGTATAGTAAGTAAAAGCTATGTAATAAGACATGTCCTTCAGAACAGTATCAGAGTGTTTCTACCACAGGAGCAGACATACCTATATGAATACAAAATGATTATACACATATATGGGGGGCTTACATGGGGGGCTTACATGGAAGGCTAGTTGAACCTTGTCTAGCTCTGTGGAAAACATCCTAATATTTAGGGGAGGGTGAGGTGAATGGGGTAGCACCTGAAAGTGAGAAGAAAGCCATGCTGACCATCGGTCATCTACCTTGTGAACACAACCAGCACAAGAACATAAAGTGAGCACATAAAAAGTGCTGTATGTGTGGCGTAAGAACCAAACTGGCATATAGATTGTTCTGCTAACACAGGCCTAGACATAAAAAGGTGCTTAACTATCACACTTCTCAGTTATTAATTTTCAATCCCACACAACAGGGAAAAGGATCTGTGTTTTTTCTATTGCCATAAAATATAGAAAAGATTTTGGCTAAAAATCTATATTGGCTCTAGTATTTTTAAATTTGCAAGCTTATTGGAAGAGCAGTCATACTCTTACTCATCCCTGGCCCAATCTCATTTTTATTCCTGATCCCGTGATTGATTGCCCTCTTGAGTTGTAAATATTAAAGCTTTCGTACAATAATAAATGCCTGCTAAAATAATATATTTTCGTTGCTTTATTTGCTTTTTAATTTTTTTTTTTGTATTTCTCTTGATTTTAGATTTGACTAAAGAAACTGCTAAAAGATCAGTCAGTTTTGATAAACTGGGAGCTGAGGCTGATGATGCTTATGACTTTAATACAGACTTTAACTGAGAAACCAATCCGATTATGATACCACACACTAAACTTGTAATGCTTGATTTGTGGTTGGATGGGTGTGAAGAGATGGCAGCTTGCATTGGATGTCTTTGAGGCCATTGACATGAAAATGACAATAGTCGCTGTATATAGAGTGGTATTGTATAATGTGGATTCTGTGAATCTCTAAATTATCCATTATGACTGATGTATGCAAAGCCTGGTGTGTGGAGAGATTACCTCCACATAATAAACACATTGTTCTCTGTCTGATCTTTGCTGTGAGTGATTTAACATTGTTATATTGGGAGTCGAGAACCCACACGTAGCCAAAGTGGTACCACTATATATATATATATACATACACACAACATAATCCTCCATACATTGCACTCCCTATGATGAGCTGTGTTGTGCAGACGAAGTCACGTTCACTCTTGCGTGCTTTAACATAAAGTAGAGAATAAGTTACACCTTTGGGTCACATGAGAAAGCTTTCCAGGACTCCTGTTACCTTTCACTACTCTAGATGCTGAAAGATAGTTGTGCAAATTATCTGGCTTCTCTGTAGATCTATGTACTTTGTAAGACTTGTGGAAGTTTAAACCATTGTTTCCCAACTGTTAGTATATAAACATTAATCACATTTGTTTGTGTACAGATGTCAATGCAGTAAAAAAAATTGTTTAAAACTAGATTGCAGAAAGTAGATGCTTCTAATTTTTAAAATGATAAAACTATGCAAATTAACTATATATAAATTGATAATGGGGACACCAATTGGACAGCCTGCCTAGAGGAGATATACAAAATGTATTGGTGGGTTGCTCAATTTATATTCAGCCAAAGTGCCACGAAGAGGGGTGATATACTAAAAGCGCACAAATAGAACAAATACTTGTGGGGAAATTCAGTAGTGAACAAATTTCGGTCGGAGCCCAATATGATGCGACTTTGTGGGATGTTTTATTTGCTGTAATAACCAGAAGTCTGTGCAGCTGCATATCAGGCAGGGCTCTGACATGAATTTGAGACTTCCTGGCATCTGTGACACATAATACAATAGGTTAACGCCCCCAAGTCAAAATGGGTTACTTAGCCTGATGACTTGCTCAGGGTAAGATTATAAAGTTGAATAAACTATCCTGATTTTGATGGGCTCCAGGAAAGGTAAATTACTTTAATGGTTACATATTATAGTAGTAATACCACAGATGTTGGAAACTTACTGTTTAGTGAGGCTATATCTGAGGGTTGCAAAGTGAGCTATGTACTGTGAAGTTCATCCAGGGTTTCTATTAGCCTCCACCTCAAAGAAGCAACGAGTGCTAGGAATCAATATAAGTAGTTTATTACATTACACAACTTACTCTCATATTCACTAACTATACATCAACATTTATTCATATAGCGGCAACAAATTCTGTAGTGCTTTACAAGTGGGGACAAATACAGTAATAAAACAATACTGGGTAATCTATATACATGTTCCGCTAAATTACCCAGTGGACAATTCTGACACTTGTGGCGCAGCTTGTGAGGTTGATGGCCGACTGTGGTGATCAGGCTGGTTCTGTCTATTTCTGAGCTTGCTGCAACGTCTTCAGATGGTAGGCTTCTTTCACTGAAAACTCAGGTTCTATAGTTTCAGTTCTCCAAATTCCCTGGCCCAAGGCTTAGGTGGTGGCCTCGGCATCTAAGAAGAACCTGGAGCCTTTGTTGGGTGATGTCTTATTTGGGCTGGAACTTGAGAAGATCATTAGTTGGGAAATGTACTGGAAGAGTTCTTTATTTGCCAAAAACATGGGCATCTCTATTTCAGTCCATTCCCACTGCCAGTAAAGGTAAGGTTCCGGTATCAAGAAAGCAGTTCTTTGTGGATGACAACTAAGGTAAATAAGCCTGATCTACAAAGAAAGCCAGAGCAAAATCCTCAGATAGTTTTGTAAGATGGGCCTGCCCCATAATAACTATGGTGAGAGCCCATTTACTTTTCTTTTGAGATCAGAGGTGTTGTAAATCATTGATCACCCTGGAGCTCCACCCAGATGTATTTTCTCTTCCAGCAGATAGGGCAAAGGGTCAGGTTTGTCAAAAGCCATTCATACTTTATTGACCACTGGTGTAATCACCCCAGTGCCAGCAGAACAGGGGAATAGAGTTTTATTTCAAACCTGTTTTTGGTTCAAATAACAAACTCTTCCTTTCATCTCATTTTGAACCTCAAGACCAGTGTTTCTTAATTTCAGTCCTTACGCACCCTTAACGGCTCATGTTTTGAGGATTTCTGTCCATGATCCAGCCCAGAAGAGATTCACCTGTGCATAAATGAAGAAATCCGGCAAAACATGAGCTGGTGGGGGTGCGTGAGGACTGGAGTTAAGAAATTATGCTCAAGACCCTCAACACTTCTATTTGGGTGGAGAGGTTCGAGCTGGAATGGTCGAGATCTGTCATCGACAGGATGAATTCATGGTATCCATGTACATCAAGGATGCTCTTTGCATGTTCTAATCAGGAAAGGGTCACCAATGTGGTTTAATATAATTTTGAGCGCTGCCATTTGGGCTGGAGACCGCTCCTCAGGTGTTCACAAACATCATGGCTGTGCTTCTGAAATCCAGGGGGGTGATGATTATCCCTCACTCTGATGATCTTTTATTCAAGGCAGTGTTGCTGAGTTTAAATAAATGTAGATAAATCTTTCTGCTTAGTGGCTCCCCAAATAACAACAAAATTGATAAATAATAAAATAAAATATAGTAAACAAATACTTATGTTCAGTTGTGTGGATATGTTCAATTCTCTTCACTTTTCAGTGGTGGTATGCATGAAGGAAATGGAAAGACAATAGCATAATCATGTATGCTAATAGGTTGAACTATACAATCATAGATTAAATGGCAAATTTGTGGATACAATGCCGTACAAAAAAATTTAAATTAAAAATAATTGAACAATGAATAAAATCACTATTGAAAAGTCCAAACTAAAAGCCCTCACAAACTGATATATTTCAGTTGTATAAATAAGTCAACGTTCCACCAGGTGCAATCTGTTATCTTCCTATGGTATGGGAAATCTCCCGCAGGGGATTCTACTTGCAACAAGTATTCTTTGGTAATGGCACTTCAAAAATTATTCTTTATCCCTCGATCGTCTCGACAAATATTTAGAGAGGGAAAGAAAAGGGACATCTCTAAGGTAGTAATTAAAATATTTCTTTAATCGATATTAAAACATGGGTACTCCTACCGAAAAGCAGTTGGTAATCAGCGTGTAGTGTATTAAACACTGAATTCAACAATCGCGGACATCATGATGGAAAGTAAGCGAAGTCCAGGATGCAGACTGCAGTCAGCGTGATGTACAAGCTGCTGAGTTCAGCAATTATAGATGTCCACGTGAAGGATATGTGTAAATCGGTAGGGTCCTAATTTCGAAGAATGAGCAGAGCCACCGGCGCGTTTCAATCCCAAATCACGGGATCTTTCTCAAGGTGATAAGGAAAGATCCCATGATTTGGTGAAGAGAATTGAACATATCCACACGACTGAATATAAGTATTTGTTTACTATATTTTATTTTATTATTTATCAATTTTGTTGTGTTCTTTGGGGAGCCACTGCGCAAAAAGATTGATCTTATTTAACCTTTGTTCTAGACTCCAGTTTAGTCTATCTGCAGCAGTGGTGTGTGGAGCGCTGCAAGGGCTGTTTACTATTCGTTTTTAAGTGTTGCTGAGTTTGCTTCAGGCACATTATCAGGAGGCCGCAACAATATTGAAGTCCCATGGTTGGATTATCAATTACCAGAAATCCAATCTGATCCCTGATCAGAAATGTACTTTTCTGGATCATCTGTCCAACACTTGACAGCAGAGGATGTTTCTCTATGGGAAAATAGTCTTGACATTCTAACCTATGTAGTGTGCATGGTGCCATTCAAAGTCCTTTCAGATCAGCCAATCTAAATGGGACATATCACATCAGTCTGTCTCCAACAACACATTGTTTGCTCCTTCGGTTAAGACCACAACCTCAACAGCAGCTGTCCTTTGCTCATGTGGAATGGACAACTGTGAAAACAGACATCAGCCATCCATGCTGAGGAGCTTGGTGGTTTTAGAGACGGTGGTCTCCAAGATGATGTGGCACACACACAGTCTCAAGAAGTGTAAATGTCATAGCCTTGTCCTCTAAGGAAGGATCTGTTGTCTCAGGTACTGTTTTGACCTTTAGAGCTTAGTGCAAATTACTTTAATGGTGTGGCAGTTGAAGCCATGATACTTAAAAACAGGTTCTCTGATAGCGTTATAGTGGCCATGCTCAGAGCTGTCTCGGCTAGGAATTATCTTATGGTCTACTGTATTTATGTTTCTTGGTGCAAGAAGTTTCCAACCACTTCTTTTCAGAGTCTGGTTGTTCCTTTTTTACAGGATTGCTTGGATAGCAGGTTAAAACAGTTCTTTGAAGGTTCAGCTTTTAGCCCTTCATGTTTTGTTTTTTTTCCCAGAAGAGGTTGGCACTTTTACCAGACTTAAAGACGATCTTGCAGGGTGTGACACATGTAAGACCACCATCCAGTCCTCCTTTAACCCCTTGTTACTTAAATTTGATGTTAGCCGCATTACAACAACCTCCATTTGAACCTCTGGGGGTAAATGTATTAACATCCGATTTTGCAAGTCACCGCTATTTGCAGAGACTGCATTGAAAATTTAACTGCAAAGTCACCGAATAGTGGCGACTTGCAAAAATTGGATGTGAATACATTTACCCCCTGGAGTCACTGGAGGTTACATTTCTCATACAAAGGTTTTTCTTCTGCACATTTGCATAGCCGAAATGTTATCTGAACTGGGGGCCCTTTCTTGCAAAACTCTGTATTTGGTTTTTCAGAAGGTTTTTTTCCGTATGAAACCATCTTTTCAAATTTCTAATTCTGATATCTCTTTCTCTTGGTTTAATTTTGCTTTGGTTCTGTCCTGTGGGACTTGGTTAGGCAAATAATTGAGAATTATACTCACCGTTAATTTCCTTTCCTTGAAATACTCTGCTCGGCTGCCATGGAGTATTTCAAGGAAAGGAAAATAACGGTGAGTATAATTCTCAATTTTCCTTTCCCTACTCCATGGCAGCCCTTACAATGGGACATACCAAAGCAGTACATTAATCGGGAGGGCAATAAATCCAACACCTTAATAAGGTCAAACAAAAAATGTATTCACAGCACTTTGTTATGCACGTCTAGTTGCTACCCAATAACGATTGTCGATTGCCGATATGTGGTTCCAAAACACAAAGTGATTTAATAGCCAAAAGTAGCAGAATAACAAATCAGAATAAAATAAGTACAGCCGTTACTTATCACAGGTGCTCTGGATCCAGTGTACAGTCATTCAGGTCTGAAGGCTGTGGTCAAGTAGACTGTCCACCAGGTCCAGAGCCCCTGCTTATATACAGTCAGTGAATACAGTAAAATAATGCAGATGATGTGGCTTGCTTCTATTGGTCCAGGCTTCAAGAAGCTTCAGTGTACTGCAGGTCATAGGCCAGTTCAAACCATAATATCCAAAGGTGTGGATCAGCTCTCCAGGGGATGTACTCCGATTTTCCTGCCAAGAATCCAGTTTAAACTAGTCTATTTACATTATACAGGCAGTATCATTTCAAACATTTATTTCCTAACATCGCTAACTAGCGTATGCAATGTGCGATCCCTTCGGCGAATGAACCGGACAACTGCGGATGAATAGGGGATTAAAATGATACTAAACATGACATATTTCCTGCAACCTGGACCTTTGATTTCACCAACATGTATATGACTTATAATATTAAACATAAATATTGCTACATTTCAACATAAATAACTATGTGTTGCAACTACAATTAATGTGTACTAATTACAAATTGTATGTTCGTGTGAATGCATGTAAATGTGTAAACATGTTATTTGCCACGTGTTGCGGCTGGATACGCTTCCCCACACCGTAGCATGCTCTACGCATAATTTTCAGACAAAGACAACCAGGTTAGATAGATATTAACTGAAATGACTTTATCCAATTTGCTGACTTCGACAGCTCCACCCTTTGATAGTGTATTAAATTATCACCAAATCACATTCTCGATGTCAGGATTGTACTGTACTTCTTCACAGACCATGATTTCTGTATTCCTCACCACCATTTCAGTCACGTTTTCAGTGTTTACCTCAGTAGACTGCTTTCCACACAGTAGGAACACATCTGACACATAAGCCAATTACTAGGATGACACCAAGTATAAGGAGAAGGAGCTTACCTACGCTAGCAACCCTTTCCTGTACCAATTCCCCTAGACCAGAGAACCATTTTACAGGATTCAACCATGAGAACCATCCTGCCATCTTTTCTCCTATCTCATATAATGAAGAATTATGGTTCCTTTGAAATTCCCATTTCAGTTGCAGAATTTCATCCATCTTCCGGTCTATGACTTCCTTGGGGTCATCTGTATTATTGGTGATGTACGAGCAACATTTGACACCAAACTGGGTGGCCAATGTCACACAATATCCACCAGTAATAGATGTAAGAAAATTCAATACCAGTCTATGTTGCACCAACTCCTTTTTATAAACTTGTAGCTCTCTTCCAGTATACCTGAAAGTGTCATCATACATCTCGGTGATATTGTCTATCAATTTAGCTAGATCTTGAATATACTTAAAATTTAAAGTGCGCCGAGCGTTCCTGGTGGGATCTAGAGCGACCATAACCTGAAAACCAGAGGTTTCACTAATAAATTTAGTAGCTATGGGTTCTTCACCAGGAATCATATTTCTTTTGCCACGATGTTCATAATGTGTGTGTATTTATGGTGGTGATGTAGTCTTGTGAATACCAACCATTTCTTCATGTGTAATAGTCATGATTTCAGGAACCAGTTTACCTAAGAAACGCAAACCCTTTGAACTCGGAGTTATCCTGGAATAAGCTTTTCTCCCACAAACAAAGTACACGTCATCTGGGAGAACATAAGATGCAGTATGACCATTGATAATATCACACAAAGTTTTGACAAAACTACCCCTGCCTAGTGTCTAAATTTGTTCGAGACATGTGTCAGCATGGATTACATTCTTACAATTACCTATAGAGACTTTCCCAATGGATACTTTCTTATGTCTGTTTACACATCCTAGTCTATGATGCCCATCAACATTTCTGCCTATTGGTGACCTTGCAAGTCTCCCTTCAAAATGAGTGTGGCGAGCCATTGTCTGATCTGGTAGGTCAGCTTCCCAATTCTCCAGTCGTTTTACATGTGAGATATTTAGACACAGTAAAGACTGGTCTAAGGAGTATAGGCAAAGCTTCAGACTAGGGGACCTAGTGTTATTGTACTTCCCCTCTATGGACCTCCCTCCCCTTAATTCGAGGACCTCAGAGATATTTAATGGGAACGGCACTAGTCCTATGTTATGCTGTCCCTGAGGCACATGAGCGCACACCCAGCACTCGGTTTGGTGTAGGACCTTACCCACTAAAGAGTGATAATCCTCCAGAGGATGCCCGCCCATGTCCAGATTACTATTGGACTGGCATCGCTGGATGCATTTCTCTTCAACTATGGAGTCACAGTACTTACAAATACAATATTCATCAGACAATAGCCCCTCACGCTGTCTCCGAGTTCCAGAGCTAGCAAACCTTATCTTAACCCCTGGGCCAATCTTGATAATGGGCTTCGCTGTGTATTCTATCAACCTTTCCTCCAACTCCATCTCATCAGTATCACTACCAGATCCTGCCTCTGTCATCCATTCTCCTTCACAAAAACAGGGTGTCCTATAAAAAAATGAAAACAAGAAAACTCCTGGAACAGAAGAAAAACAAAAATCGCCACTCCATTGCTGGTAGGATAGTCTGGGCAATGTCCTTGGCTCAGGTGTCTTGACTGCAGGCTTTATGTTTCCCGGAATAGGTTTACGAGTGACAGACCAGTGTCTCTTACTTTCTCTGGGCTACTGACTTTTCTGCAGTGGGTGGAATGGACCCAAGTGTCTCTTTCTGCGACCTTAAGAGATGTGGTACTGGTCAGCAACACTTGGTACGGGTCTTCCCAACGGTCTGTTAAACAACCTGAGCGTAAAAAATTGCAGATCATAACATATTCCCCAGGCACAACATCATCACAGTTCATTTCTGACATACCAGGTGACAGCATTTTTAGTTTTTGTTGTTTTAGCTGTCTGCCATTTATATGAGATATTGCACAGTCACTTCTTTATTACACTTCAAGTCGTTTTGTAGAATTAGGATCAAATGAGGTTGTCGGCCAAACAGTATCTCAAAGGGGGACAGATTAAGAGGAGTACTGGGAGTGGTTCGGATGCTATGGAGTACTAGTGGCAAAGCTTTTGACCACGCCAACACAGTTTCAGCCATTACTCTCTCCACCTTACCACTGGCTTGTGGTTGGTAAGGGGTGTGAAGTCTGCTACTGATTCCCATAAGCTTACACATGTTCTGGAAGATATCACCAGTAAAGTGGGTACCCCTATCACTTTCTATGATTCTAGGGATACTGTATCTACACACAAATTCCTGAACAATTTTCTTTGCAGTGACCACAGAAGTGTTAGTTGCTGCTGGATATGCTTCTACCCAACTGGAAAACACATCAATACACACTAACGCATATTTGAACTTCCTGCAAGGTGGTAATTGGATATAGTCAATTTGTATTACCTGAAAAGGGCCATCAGTAGGAGGGATATGGGTTGGCTCAGTTGGTATAGTTTTCCCAACATTTTTCCTCAAACAAGTAAGACAGGACATTGCCTTCTTACCGGCCTGAGAGGAAAAGCCAGGTGCACACCAGTATGCGCTCACTAGTTTGCACATACCTTCTTTACCCAGATGAGTAAGACTATGTGCTGCCTCAGCCAGGCTTGGGTAATATGCTCTTGAAGCCACGGGCCTACCTTGTCCATCTCTCCAGAGTTCCGAGTACTCTTGACCACATCCCTTCGCCTTCCAGACCGCCTTTTCCTGTAGGGAACACAAATCTTGTATTTCAATCAATCTCTGCATGTCTAATGTCTGAAAAACCATTATCGTTTCTGTCAATACAGTTATAGGTTGCCCTGCTGCCCATTTAGCAGCTTTGTCCGCCCTGTTATTGCCCAATGACACCAGGTCTTCTTCAGATGTGTGGGCTTTACACTTTATGATGGTTACTGTCTTGGATAACTGTATTGCTGTCACATGTCCTTTTATGTGTTGTGAGTGTGCCACTGGCATGCCTGCTGCTGTCGTAAAGTTTCTAAGACGTCAAAGGGCCCTGAAATTGTGCACTACCCCGAAGGCATACCTAGAGTCAGTATATATTTTAGCTGACTTACCCTTTGCCAACTCATACGCTCTGCTTAATGCTACTAGTTCGGCCACTTGGGCCGAGTGAGGTGGGCCAAGGGGTCCAGCTTCTTTAACATCCCGATTGTCTACAGCAGCATAACCAGTACATAGTTCTCCCGTCTCAGTCTGTCTATGACAACTCCCGTCTGTATAAAACGTAAAATCTGCATTTTCTAAGGGGGTGTCACGTATGTCGGGCCTTGCAGTAAAGGTCTGGTTCAGATATTCCATACAATCATGCGTATTAGTATTCCTTCAAAACTCATCCCAAGCAGGGTCTCCTCACCTCCCATCCTTTGTGCATCTCGAGGCACATATGGAAGGTATGTAGCTGGATTTAAGGTGCTACATCGTTTGATGGTGATGTTTGAGGGTGCCATCAGAGCTAGTTCCAATTTTGTGAAACTAGCTGAAGAGACATGTCTGGTTTGAGCTGAATTCAACAGAGCTGATACCGCATTAGGTGTATAGACAGTTGAATCATGTCCTTATACTACATCCTCACTCTTACTTACCAGAAGAGCAGTTGCTGCTACACTTAGACATGCTACCAGTCTGTTAGCGTCACCATGTTTCTGAGTGAGGACACCTGCTGCACAGCCATCAGCCTCCGTACAGTATAACTCAAAGGGCTTTTCATAATCAGGTATTCCCAGTGCAGGTGCTCTAGTCAGACTATCTTTAAGATTAAAGAATGCTTGCTCTGACTCCTCTATGTGTATGACACGTTCTGGTTTTGAGGAAGATACTAACTCCTGCAATGGTAATGCCAGAATAGAAAAACCTGGGATCCAGGATCTACAGTATCCACACATCCCCAAGAAGGTATGGATTTACTTCTGGTTCTGTGGCAGAGTCATGTGTTGTATTGCCTCGATTCTGTCCGTAGTCAAGTGTCTTAGCCCCTTAGTGAGGCAGTGTCCTAAGTATTTAACCTTACTCTGACATGGCTGTAACTTGTCCTTCGCAACTTTGTGCCCTGTTTGCGAGAGATGAAGTAACAACAATTTAGTATCATGTAAACATGACATAAACGAATCAGAGCACAACAACAAATCGTCCACATATTGAATCAGAACAGACCCTTTGCTTGGTTGGAAGGATTGTAAACAGTAATGTAAGGCTTGGGAGAAAATACTGGGGCTGTCAATGAACCCCTGGGGAAGTCTAGTCCATGTGTATTGCACCCCCCTATAGGAGAATGCAAAAAGGTATTGACAGTCAGGGTGAAGAGGGACTGAGAAGAAGGCAGAACACAGGTCAATGACAGTAAAGTGACTATCAGATGGTGGAATCTGCATGAGGATGACAGCTGGATTGGGAACTATGGGGAATTGGCTCTCAACAACTTTATTAATTCCCCTTAATTCCTGGACTAATCTATAGCCCCTTCCCCCATTCTTCATCACAGGGAAAATGGGACTATTGGCTGTGCTGGATGAACAAATTAAAATCCCTTGTTGCAACAGCCTCTCAATAACAGGATACACCCCTAATTCCACCTCCGGTTTTAAGGGATACTGTGGGATTTTTGGAGCTATCCTACCACTTTTTAGATTTACCAACACAGGAGCTACATTTGCCATCAATCCAGTGTCCTGTCCATCTTTGGTCCACAGGGAACCCGGTATTTCCAGCAACATTCCCTTTACCTGAGATGGACTTTGTTCTATAACGGTAGAGTGCAACATTAACCCTTGTGGGGTGTCCAATATATCCTGTACCTCATGTGCAACTTTCTCTGGTATTTCTAGAAATACAACATCAGGGGTACAGTAAATGACACATCCCATTTTGCACAACAAATCCCTTCCCAGCAAGTTAGTAGGAGCCACTGCAGCCAAGAGAAATGAATGCTTGGTATGCAGCGGCCCGATAGTAACTTCTGCGGGTTTAGTTAAAGGGTAATGTAACACTCTTCGTTACCCCCATAGCTGGAACAGTTTTGCTAGTTACCTGTAGATTTAAAGGAGAGGTTATCACTGATCTGGCCGCCCCTGTATCTACAAGAAAAGTTTGTTTACTACCAGCTATGTCAACTATCATTGTAGGTTCTTCCCTCAGACTGTCAGTTAAACTCACTGGCTGTAGACTACAGGTTTGACCTGACCCCTAGCACTGACTGTCACTTTCCCGCACAGCGTTTGCTGCTATAACATGTGCGGGTAGGTGTGAGTCTTCTAACCTATGTGTGTTTCTCCTTTGTGGGTATCTATGTGTTCCCCCTCTAGGTGTCCTGTCTCTTTCCTTTCTGCAATCTTTCATGATATGTCCTTCATTGCAAAAAATAAAAACCTCCAGGTAAGCCCTCTAGAATAAAATAAAAAAAGAAAACAAAAAACACTCACTACACTACCTGTCCTATACACTGCTGAGACAAGAAGAAAAGACACTGAGCTGCCTTATATAGGGGCCAGGTGGGACAAAATTATTCCTGTCTACACTAGCTGATAATTAACCCACTGTAAGGGCTGCCATGGAGTAGGGAAAGGAAAACGAAGTTACCTGTAGGATCGGGATATAAAAGGGGAGGAGAAAAGACTTAAGATTTTTTTTTTTAATTCCTAAAAGGAGCCTGTATAGGCCATGCTGCAGTGTTCCCTCAACAGATTCAGAAAAAAAGGATTTAATGCAAGTATAATATATATATTACATAATATAAAATTATATTATATTATGACCAATATAAATACATTTCGCCTCTGCAATATGCTCAACATTTTTTAAAACTTTTTATACTTAATGTCCATATAATAAATATGACCCTCTTATGTATAACTTTATGAATTATATAAGAATTATTTTTTAACAAGCAATGTTTTTATTATTCAAATAATGTATTTATATATTCACAGAATTCTGAAACTTTTATTACAAAAATATAATTATTGAATGCATCATTATGGAAGAAATTGATATTTTTTTAATAAAAAACCGCAATGCAATATTTATCCACATAAAAAAAACTCTTTATTTCCACATATGTTAACATAAAGTATTTGATGTTTTTTTTTCTTTTTACAAACATATATAATCATTAAATCAACAAATTACTAATGAAATGTAGATGTTACCAGCCCTCTACTGGTGAATTTCAGTATAAAATGTCTGGCAAATGATATTACTCATGACCGCCTACCGAAGAAGCACATCTCATTTGTGAAACGCGTATAGTACTGCGGAAAAACTTGTGGAATGCAGGAAACCTCTTCCTGACAGCTGGTCTGTGTACCCTCGGAGCTCAGTAATCACAGTACAGACACCAGAGAGGACTACACTAACACAATATTGTTAACTATTAACTTTAAGCGTGTTTACACTTTTTGAATTGTTTAATAAACTACTCTTAATTTTAAGTACCCCAAAAAGTGTGTTTGTTACAGTCAATGTTTTTTACAGTTGATGCTTAATTATACTTTGTAACAGAAAATATCCAGAGTGTAGCACCTGTTTTTGTTTACTGTAATGCGCAAAAGAAATGGTCGGGAAGTCTTGAAATATTGTGCAAAATAAACACAGTACTGACACTGGCTATTGTGTAGATTAATGGAGAGTATCATAATATTGATTCGATAACTGATTGGAACCAGAGCAACAGGTGCATCTCCACAAGGGATAGCCAAATACCAGCACTGATTCAGCCCAAAGCCATAATGAATAAAATTGTAGCAATTTTTCTAAACAAGTTTAATTCATTGCTTGATTACTACTTTTCTTTTTTCTTAGAAACATAATAAATTCCTATAAAACACACAAAACAAAATAGGAAAATAATCATTTGACAAACTAAGTACATTTGTCAATAAAGGATAATAAATAACTGGCAACATCTGAAATATGCATCTTGGCTAGACCAGATCGGCAACTCTCCTCTGGCCTGATGTCAGTCCTCAGAGTCGGCTACTTCTGAAACTATGGTCAAGGGCAAACTAAATATAACATATTGACAATGGTCATCAAGATATAATATGCCTTAGATAATACCCACAAAAATCTAGTATGCCATTGTTTAATACTCGGCAAGAAAAATAAATGCCAGCGATAATGCCCATCAGTATGAAATATGCCATATACCTGTATGAAACCTACTATCAGGACTAACCAAAATCCCAGAATACAGTCACGATAATAGTGACAATTGCAAGAGGCTGCCATTAGCCCTATCTATGAAAAAGTGACAAGCTAAATATTTTGGCCTCCTGGGCCTCACCAACTGGGCTGTAATAATATTCCCTGGTAACGCAATATCTCGGAGCCATGTCCCAGCTTTTAGAACTCGATGCCCATTTCCTGCTTCCCATGACAGTAATTGTAATGCTGCAATGTTCTGCAATAGCAGATTGCAAGAAGAAGCACCCTGATACAAGTCATCTCTTTCCAGTAAATGGTATTTTGGGAGCATTGCTGGAGTAGAAGGAAAGGGAGAATATTTCCTCTGTAGTCAATTTGGTCCTTATACAGGGATTACTGGAGGGAAAGGCTGGTCATGTGTCAGTGTGGCGAAGACCAGAGTGTCGGGGGAGGGGGGGGGTAGAAGCAGGTTGAGGGCCAAGTGGAAACATCACCATGAAGATGGTACATCAGATAAAGTGTTCTCTCTCATCTTGCCTGGATACATACAGGGGAGAGATGACTAAGCCCTTTCCACCCTGGGCATGGCAAATAAGGAACTTCCCATAATAGGGGTGTTAGTATCTTAATGGAAAAGTCAACAAGAATGTCAGTAAAAAATTCTTTATAATGTCCTGCCTCAGAGTGGTAAAGGAACGGGCACCCCAGGGTCATTTCAAGAAATACAGGCTTTTTAACTATTTGGCAAAACATCTTGATTTCAATAATACTGTATTAAAATAAGGGTTTATTTTTGTCATTGGAGAATTAAAGATAACTTTTTTGCTCTACTGTCTTCTGAGTCCAGCCGGGCTCAAGTCTGCCTTCTCCTAGACACGACTCTTCAACTACACCTTGGGCACCCTGTAAATGCACAGCTCTCTATATTAATGTGGAGTGAGCATGCGCAGGACGTCAGTACTTGATTGGGAGTGAGTGGGTGGGATTGGCTTCGCTTCATGCAAAGCCCATGCTCAGCTATTAGTATATTGGGCGAGTTCTATCATGGAACATCTTGGGGTGAATGGAAAGGAGTAGGAGTGTTATGGTGATCATTCTTTCCCCTCTATGTTACAACATATACTTAACTATAAATAAAAAATGTTCCCATGGTCTATGTTAATATTTCAGCAAATAACTATGCTCAGTGGTCAGCCTCCACTAGACTGAATAAAATGAAGTATACTTAATTCAGGTGAACCTACAGGGATGCAGTTCATAACAAGCTCAAGACTCCATTAGCATACGCAGGTCTGAAAGCTGGTGAGCAAAAATTCAGTCAGAGATTACTTTGGGGGAAATAGATGGTTAGTTTGGTGTACACCATGTAAAATGTAAATATGGGTGTGGCTATGCACCAAAGTGGGCGTGATCATCAATCTTCTATCCAGCAAAGGCTGCTATGGTCTATACAGCAAATTACATTATCATTAAATCCAGTAAGTCTCATCCACTGCACACAATAGGAGGATGAGTCCTCATTTTCCTAACCTCAATATATAGCTGTATACCAAGGCTTAGATTAGAGTGATATTGCTAAACTAGGAACATGGGAATTCATCCTAAAATGTGTGGGCATAAGGCATCCAACAACCCCACTGCTAGCCAAACATTTCAGATTTCTCATTGCCTAGACCAGTGTTGGCTAACCTGTGACACTCCAGGTGTTGTGAAACTACAAGTCCCAGCATGCTTTGCCAATATATAGCAGCTTATTGCTGGAAGGGTATGCTGGAACTTGTAGTTTCACAACACCTGGAGTGTCACAGGTTAGCCAACACTGACCTAGACATATCCCCATTGCCAAATATATCAAACAGAGGTAGTCCACTGCCAGCCATATTATTGCACAGAGATACCCATCTTCCTCGAATTGCTGCCCATAATGATTATCCCCTTGCAATATCCCCCTCTGCTGGTCCCTAGTGATTTACCCGATGACACAGTAAACATGCTCCTGGTATATCCACACTGTCTAAAGTTTCTAGGGTCAATCTGGGCTAAGAACACTTCTGTGCATTATGTAGACAAGTGCTCACAGTCCTGAATGACCCCACAATCTTCAGACAGTAGGCGACTGATCTGAATGGCCAGTATCATTCAGCACTATAGAGTAGATTTATCAAACATTCTAAAAAAGGAAAAGTTGCAACCCATCAGATTCTAGCTATCTAGTACATAGAAAATGCAAGCTAGTCTGGCTCCAATTATCCTTTGTAGAAGGCTTGATAAATCTACCCCTATGATTGCCTAGCCCACAGTAGTGGTAAAAACTAGAGCACCCATCATAGCTGCTGTACCTTTTAAGAGGCCAGAAAGATGTTATTCAGCTGTGCAGCGTACATAGTATGTTTCATGAAGTACTGTACACGGAAGCCCATTTCCTACCCATAATGGTATAAATATCTAAAACTTTACTTATACATGTATTTCCATTTGTTTTACCTCATTGAGGTCATTTTCGATCAAACATTTCTACCCAAATTTCTTTTTAAACAGGGCAAATGGGAGCGAACATGGAATTAACACTTTCTTCTTGACATAATATTTTGTGTACAACAAATTAATTGATACAGATTGAAAAAAAAAGTGGTTAAAAAGTACAGTACAGTGAACAAAAGTTTTACATGAGTAAAGTGAAAAAAAAACCAACCAAAAAAACACTTTCATAATTGTGTAACTCATTCTAGTAGTGAAATAGTAACTGACCTTTATACAAATGGCGATTAATGTCACCACAGATTCACAAATAGATTTTCCATTTAACTAAGCATATACAAAAGCCAAGCAACTGTGCATCAGCATTTTTCAAGACGTGTTCAAACCTCTCAGTTGACATAGGCTGTACTTGCGGGGCAGTAATACAATGTACAGCAAGCACACTGAAAATACAGGCGTCTCTGGGATCGATTTCCTCACCTCCCACATTCACAGCTCAACACAATGAGAATTATACATGCAGACATCCCACATTTTGGACTTTTAAGTGCTGTGCATACAGTCAGAGTGGAATTACCAGAGAGATCTGGATAAAACAACAGAATTCACAGATACAGCTCTATAAACAAAAAAGAATTATGAACCATAATTTGATCACCTGAATGGTCTATTGTGAAGACGTCTTTGCTGATGACACTTATGTAGTTAAAATTCAGCATAACACTGTTGTGCATAAATATGCAGCAATGCAAACACACAAAATAAAACCAGTTTAAATAACCTTAAAGGAGAACTCTAGACAATCTTATACAAACAAAAATCCCACCACCCCAAACTAGTAAAAGCCCCGGTATGCATCCAATTTGCGAGGCACTCACTTAGCCAGCACTATTCTCCAATATGTATTGTTTGAAGAATTTGGAGCTTACAGCTTCTGACACACCCACTCAGGATCAAAAATCCCCAGGCTGGGTGGTAAGTTGGGTGCTGGGAAAGAAGACCCCGCAAATGTTGGTGTCCTAATGGCAGGACTTTAAAATCATAATGGGCTTTCCTTTATAATAAGGTGGTGCCCAAAATCTTCCTTTAAGAAGCAGCCTGGCTCTAAAAGTAATATTGAATATATTATGCTCTGCCAAATTTGAACAAGTCTGTTGTAAAAAAAAAAATATAGTTATTAAGAAACTATTGGCAGGACCAAAGTACACTGTAGTGTTTTTTTCTAATGAAAATAAAATGTGGGGGGGGGAAGCTTTATAGCTACAGATTCCTGAGAAAATACTGCTCTTCATTGCTTTGTGGCATAGTCCTGTATTAAGAGTTCATAATATTCCCAGACTGGTCATCATCCTTCACATGACTCCATCAGCCTCTGCGTGTCTCCTGATGGGGGAAAATTTCCCAGTAGGGTCAGGAACGTACCACTTCTCCCAAATCTCAGAGTATGAGGCTGTTCGTCCCCATGGTTTAAAATGTCCATTCCAATGGAGGAGTCTAGCAGCATTCACAAACTGAAGAGAATAACGCTTCCCAGTACTGGAACCTTTAACAAAGTTAAGTCATTGGCATTAAATACAGATAGGAGGAATGTTCCTCTATTCTAAGTAAAGAAGAGATAGGAATCCTGCATAGAAATAAAAAATTGCCAGTCTTCTATAATATCTATACAAATGTCTATAATGTCCATGTAAAGCTCATTACTTGCAAGTGCTAAGGGTAATTCTTGTGATGGTAAATTCCTACATTTTTCTTAGAATTCACAAAGCTGGCGTATGCTTTGGCGTAGGCCCTTACAACTTACTCTGGAAGTGTATTTACGACTGAGGAACTTCCCCACAAAATAAATGAGGACTGCTATGAATACATAGTACAAGAATGTCTGCAAAGTTGATTTGCCTCTGTGAATTCAATTTTACCCCCTTTAATGAATTTTACAGGCACTGGTGGAGGGTTATAAAAAGTACAGATGCAGCCGTTTTCCAGGGCCTAGCCAACACAACGGCTTAGTCTACTGTGTGTAAGTGATGGGCATCCTTTGATACAATCTTGTTGGTACAATTATGTACAGGGTGATTCAAAAGTCGCAGTCCACCCTTTTATTTCAAAAACTCTACAGGAATTGGGCCGATTGGCCGATTTCAAGATGGCGCCCATGTTTGGTACATACCGTAAAAGATAGACCACGTCACCCATACCTTACTGGAGTATACAGGTTTCCCAATTTCCTGTAGAGTTTTTGAAATAAAAGGGTGTACTGCGACTTTTGAATCACCCTGTATTTGTAGGAACATTGTCCAAGCAAGAGATGGAATTTGTGGATGTAATAGTATAATATGAAGCCAGGCGACTGTTGGTCTGATTACCCACTGTGTGATTAAGCTTAAGGTCACCATAGTAGCTTCTGCTTGTGATTCAGTGAGGATCTAGATAAAACAAGATGGAATACGAGTGCGGCAGTGAATGAAAGGACAGAACAGAAAAATAGGTGGCCTTAGGGTTTAACACGGTCTTAATTTGCCAATATCTACCAAACTATCTTGAAGAAACACCATCACATACTGTGAACACTCCCCTTCTAGTGTTCAGATAGTAGTACTTACCTAAGTGTCTGATGTGCCACATTGGATCAATACTAGAGTGCAATTTGTAGAAAACAATGAGAAGTGGAGGCGCTGTGATACTGCCAGCCAAGGTCTTACTGTATAGTTCTTCCCTGAAAGCAGAGAAACAACTTATGTCAACATCTTAATGTACAACTCTCACCGTTTTACTTAAGGCTGAATTTCTGATAGGAAAACTGGGTTGTGAACATCGAATGACACCCGTGAAATTTACATCTGGTCCTACTAAACAACAACTGTACCCACAATCCCACTGTTTTACCGAATTATAGATGCACAGACTTACTTTTACATTTATTAATCGACAACTGTACATGTGCTGCATTTTACTGAAGTACAGCAGTATACACATTGCCTTACTGATCTAGATACATTTACAGTCTCAGTGTCCTTTTCAGCTGCAACTGTACGCCTTCTCTCAGTGTCTCTTTCAGCTGCAGCTGTACGCCTTCTCTCAGTGTCTCTTTCAACTGCAGCTGTACGCCTTCTCTCAGTGTCTCTTTCAACTGCAGCTGTACGCCTTCTCTCAGTGTCTCTTTCAACTGCAGCTGTACGCCTTCTCTCAGTGTCTCTTTCAACTGCAGCTGTACGCCTTCTCTCAGTGTCTCTTTCAACTGCAGCTGTACGCCTTCTCTCAGTGTCTCTTTCAGCTGCAGCTGTACGCCTTCTCTCAGTGTCTTTCAGCTGCAGCTGTACGCCTTCTCTCAGTGTCTTTCAGCTGCAGCTGTACTCCTTCTCTCAGTGTCTCTTTCAGCTGCAGCTGTACTCCTTCTCTCAGTGTCTCTTTCAACTGCAGCTGTACTCCTCTCAGTGTCTCTTTCAACTGCAGCTGTACTCCTTCTCTCAGTGTCTCTTTCAACTGCAGCTGTATGCCTTCTCTGTGTCTTTTTCAGCTACAGCTGTACGCCTTCTCTCAGTGTCTTTTTCAGCTACAGCTGTACGCCTTCTCTCAGTGTCTTTTTCAGCTACAGCTGTACACCTTCTCTCAGTGTCTTTCAGCTACAGCTGTACACCTTCTCTCAGTGTCTTTCAGCTACAGCTGTACACCTTCTCTCAGTGTCTTTCAGCTACAGCTGTACGCCTTCTCTCAGTGTCTTTCAGCTACAGCTGTACGCATTCTCTCAGTGTCTTTTTCAGCTGCAGCTGTATGCCTTCTCTCAGTGTCTTTCAGCTACAGCTGTACGCATTCTCTCAGTGTCTTTTTCAGCTGCAGCTGTATGCCTTCTCTCAGTGTCTCTTTCAGCTGCAGCTGTACTCCTCTCAGTGTCTCTTTCAGCTGCAGCTGTACGCCTTCTCTCAGTGTCTCTTTCAGCTGCAGCTGTACGCCTTCTCTGTGTCTTTCAGCTGCACGCCTTCTCTCAGTGTCTCTTTCAGCTGCAGCTGTACGCCTTCTCTCAGTGTCTTTTTCAACTACAGCTGTACGCCTTCTCTCAGTGTCTCTTTCAACTGCAGCTGTACGCCTTCTCTCAGTGTCTTTTTCAGCTACAGCTATATGCCTTCTCTCAGTGTCTCTTTCAACTGCAGCTGTATGCCTTCTCTGTGTCTTTTTTAGCTACAGCTGTACGCCTTCTCTCAGTGTCTCTTTCAGCTGCAGCTGTACGCCTTCTCTGTGTCTTTCAGCTGCACGCCTTCTCTCAGTGTCTCTTTCAGCTGCAGCTGTACGCCTTCTCTCAGTGTCTTTTTCAACTACAGCTGTACGCCTTCTCTCAGTGTCTTTCAGCTACAGCTGTACGCCTTCTCTCAGTGTCTTTCAGCTACAGCTGTACGCATTCTCTCAGTGTCTTTTTCAGCTGCAGCTGTATGCCTTCTCTCAGTGTCTCTTTCAGCTGCAGCTGTACTCCTCTCAGTGTCTCTTTCAGCTGCAGCTGTACGCCTTCTCTCAGTGTCTCTTTCAGCTGCAGCTCTACGCCTTCTCTCAGTGTCTCTTTCAGCTGCAGCTGTACGCCTTCTCTCAGTGTCTCTTTCAGCTGCAGCTGTACGCCTTCTCTCAGTGTCTCTTTCAGCTGCAGCTGTACGCCTTCTCTCAGTGTCTCTTTCAGCTGCACGCCTTCTCTCAGTGTCTCTTTCAGCTGCACGCCTTCTCTCAGTGTCTCTTTCAGCTGCAGCTGTACGCCTTCTCTCAGTGTCTTTTTCAACTACAGCTGTACGCCTTCTCTCAGTGTCTTTTTCAACTACAGCTGTACACCTTCTCTCAGTGTCTTTCAGCTGCAGCTGTACGCATTCTCTCAGTGTCTTTTTCAGCTGCAGCTGTATGCCTTCTCTCAGTGTCTCTTTCAGCTACAGCTGTACGCCTTCTCTCAGTGTCTTTTTCAACTACAGCTGTACGCCTTCTCTCAGTGTCTTTTTCAGCTACAGCTGTACACCTTCTCTCAGTGTCTTTCAGCTACAGCTGTACGCCTTCTCTCAGTGTCTTTCAGCTACAGCTGTACGCATTCTCTCAGTGTCTTTTTCAGCTGCAGCTGTATGCCTTCTCTCAGTGTCTCTTTCAGCTGCAGCTGTACGCCTTCTCTCAGTGTCTCTTTCAGCTGCAGCTGTACGCCTTCTCTCAGTGTCTCTTTCAGCTGCAGCTGTACGCCTTCTCTCAGTGTCTCTTTCAGCTGCAGCTGTACGCCTTCTCTCAATGTCTTTCAGCTGCACGCCTTCTCTCAGTGTCTCTTTCAGCTGCAGCTGTACGCCTTCTCTCAGTGTCCTTTTCAGCTGCAGCTGTACGCCTTCTCTCAGTGTCTTTCAGCTGCACGCCTTCTCTCAGTGTCTCTTTCAGCTGCACGCCTTCTCTCAGTGTCTCTTTCAACTGCAGCTGTATGCCTTCTCTCAGTGTCTCAGCTACAGCTGTACGCCTTCTCTCAGTGTCTTTTTCAACTACAACTGTACGCCTTCTCTATGTGTCTCTTTCAGCTGCAGCTGTACGCCTTCTCTCAGTGTCTCAGCTACAGCTGTACGCCTTCTCTCAGTGTCTTTTTCAACTACAACTGTACGCCTTATCTCAGTGTCTCTTTCAGCTGCAGCTGTACGCCTTCTCTCAGTGTCTCAGCTACAGCTGTACGCCTTCTCTCAGTGTCTTTTTCAACTACAGCTGTACGCCTTCTCTCAGTGTCTTTTTCAGCTACAGCTGTACACCTTCTCTCAGTGTCTTTCAGCTACAGCTGTACGCCTTCTCTCAGTGTCTTTCAGCTACAGCTGTACGCATTCTCTCAGTGTCTTTTTCAGCTGCAGCTGTATGCCTTCTCTCAGTGTCTCTTTCAGCTGCACTCCTCTCAGTGTCTCTTTCAGCTGCAGCTGTACGCCTTCTCTCAGTGTCTCTTTCAGCTGCAGCTGTACGCCTTCTCTCAGTGTCTTTCAGCTGCACGCCTTCTCTCAGTGTCTCTTTCAGCTGCACGCCTTCTCTCAGTGTCTTTTTCAACTACAGCTGTACACCTTCTCTCAGTGTCTTTCAGCTACAGCTGTACGCCTTCTCTCAGTGTCTTTCAGCTACAGCTGTACGCATTCTCTCAGTGTCTTTTTCAGCTGCAGCTGTATGCCTTCTCTCAGTGTCTCTTTCAGCTGCAGCTGTACTCCTCTCAGTGTCTCTTTCAGCTGCAGCTGTACGCCTTCTCTCAGTGTCTTTCAGCTGCACGCCTTCTCTCAGTGTCTCTTTCAGCTGCAGCTGTACGCCTTCTCTCAGTGTCTTTTTCAACTACAGCTGTACGCCTTCTCTCAGTGTCTTTCAGCTGCAGCTGTACGCATTCCTCAGTGTCTTTTTCAGCTGCAGCTGTATGCCTTCTCTCAGTGTCTTTTTCAGCTGCAGCTGTATGCCTTCTCTCAGTGTCTTTCAGCTGCACGCCTTCTCTCAGTGTCTCTTTCAACTGCAGCTGTATGCCTTCTCTCAGTGTCTCAGCTGCAGCTGTACGCCTTCTCTCAGTGTCTCAGCTGCAGCTGTACGCCTTCTCTCAGTGTCTCTTTCAGCTGCAGCTGTACGCCTTCTCCCAGTGTCTCTTTCAACTGCAGCTGTATGCCTTCTCTCAGTGTCTCAGCTACAGCTGTACGCCTTCTCTCAGTGTCTTTTTCAACTACAACTGTACGCCTTCTCTCAGTGTCTTTCAGCTACAGCTGTACGCCTTCTCTCAGTGTCTCTTTCAACTGCAGCTGTACGCCTTCTCTCAGTGTCTCTTTCAACTGCAGCTGTACGCCTTCTCTCAGTGTCTCTTTCAACTGCAGCTGTACGCCTTCTCTCAGTGTCTCATTCAGCTACAGCTGTACGCCTGCTCTCAGTGTCTCATTCAGCTACAGCTGTACGCCTGCTCTCAGTGTCTCATTCAGCTACAGCTGTACGCCTGCTCTCAGTGTCTTATTCAGCTACAGCTGTACACCTGCTCTCAGTGTCTTATTCAGCTACAGCTGTACACCTGCTCTCAGTGTCTTATTCAGCTACAGCTGTACACCTGCTCTCAGTGTCTTATTCAGCTACAGCTGTACACCTGCTCTCAGTGTCTTATTCAGCTACAGCTGTACACCTGCTCTCAGTGTCTTATTCAGCTACAGCTGTACACCTGCTCTCAGTGTCTTATTCAGCTACAGCTGTACACCTGCTCTCAGTGTCTTATTCAGCTACAGCTGTACACCTGCTCTCAGTGTCTTATTCAGCTACAGCTATACATATATTCATTTCAAACTATATAGCACAGCTGTAGGTTAACAAAAAATGCTCAACCTCCTGTTATTTTTATTTTGTTGGATAATGCAGACCTTTTGCTGTATATAAGAAGAGCACCAGGTCCAGCACCTAACTATTTTGTTACAACTATATATTCTGAGTGTGGTGGCACTCATAAGTGTTGACAGTTTGCATCCTGTTTTTCTGTGGAGCACTTAAGGAAGTTGCTTTTGTTTATATAGTGCGCACTATGGAACATTGTTAAAAACATCCACACTAATATGGTTAATGACATCTTACTGAAAATGAGAACTAGGGGCCTGATTCATTAAGGATCTCAAATGAAGAGGATACTCATTTCAGTCTCCTGGACAAAACCATGTTACAATGGAAGGGGTGCAAATAAGTGTTCTGTATTACACATAAGTTAACTACTGACTGTTTTTTCATGTAACACACAAATATTTGATAGCTTATTTGTACACTGAAATTTAAAGTTGATATTTGTGTGTTACATGAAAAAACAGTCAGTATTTAACTTATGTGTAAAACAGAACACTTATTTGCACCCCTTCCATTGTAACATGGTTTTGTCCAGGAGACTGAAATGAGAATCCTCTTCATTTAAGAACCTTAATGAATCAGGCCCTAGTTTCTTAGAATTATAATTTGGTGTCTCAGTAAAGATTAGACTTCGCACAAACAAAACAAAAAAACAAACAAAATGATGACAGTGACCCAGTGTAATAAAGTAACTTCATTCATATCCAGAGCCATTGGAAAAGGCATTGAGATCTCATTTGTTCCATCAATTTGGGACCAGAAGCAAATGGTTATGGATTACTGGGTGTTGACTATATAGTGAATCCAGGAGATGAGAGCACACAATACACCAAGACAATGTACTCACAACATATCCAGTTCCATCCATTTCTCAAGTTGCCTGGTAATGTTCTGCCTCTTCCACTCAGTAAGATTCGCTACAAAGACACCGGGATTGAACGAGCAGGTATTAGCTTTCATGCCCAGCTTCCGAATTGTTTCTTTCTTGTAGTCAAAATATCCAATGTAATTATACTGAAAAACAAAGCATCATTTTATGTGTGTGCATATATGAATCCAACAATAATACTATCTTTCTGCCCCCTGTGACAAGATCAAGCTGCATGTAGCCTGCTTGCATCAGATAGTGATTAAATTATGTACAAAGCTAACACCTGCAGAGAAGGTAACACAAAATTTAGACGAGATGGTGCTAAAGGAAACATGTCTTCTAGTGCACCAATGTTTAAATCTTATTTAACCATAAATTAATTAAAAACATACACAATTAAATAAAGTACATCTGTACTGCCTACTAATATGCGCTCCATAGCAATCCCTCCAGGAAGTTCCAGTTGCTTACTCTATAATGCATTTATTTTCTAACACAAAATCCAATTTGAAGTGACAGAACAAACAGCCCCACCACTTCATAGCAGTATCTGTTTCCAGAGGAACCAAACTCAATATTATGCCACAGGCATAATAAATTAAAGCTCATAGGTTCTAAGCTGTATTGGCAAATATTAATGTCAAAATATATTGCACTTGTTTGAAAGTGGAATTATCCTATAAGATCTTGAATTCTTTCATGTTTTCTTATGTAGCCCATGTGCTAAACACAAACATTTAAATATTTCGGAAATTATTCTATTTTATTAATGCCTTTATGGAGCGAATGTTACAGAACTGTACACAAGACTTGAAGTGAGGTCTCACTAGTGACCTATAAGGTGGCAATACAATCCTTTGTTCCTAAAACACCATCTTAAATAACTAAGGGGGTAATATAGAGTGGAAGGCAAGCGCATATGCACATCATAATTATTTGTCTCACTGCGCATGTGCACAAATTGCCCCAGTATTTGAGATGCATGGATCTAATACTACCATCCCTTGCACTTCAAGAGACAGATCAGGTGCGGCCACCAGCAAGTGCAATACAGTAACCTACACCTAAGTGGGTGCAAGTTTTACACTTGGCATGTAAGTTTTAACTTGTGCATCAGTTACATACATGTATATAGTGGAGATGCACCTATGGGTGCACCTCCACAGGGCAACTCTAAATATGTGAGCGCATATTTAACTTGCATCTGTACATTTTTATGCAGGTGCAAATATGTAAACCTACATTCAGCTCTAAATCCCACGCTAAGTATTCTACTCTTTAGTAGACTGCTCGCTAATCGTCATCTCATATTAGTTGGCAAGTGATTATTGTAACATTTCATTGGCATTTGTAATCCCCTTAGTGGGTGAAACAAACCACATCCACAATAATTTTATGGGTTTTAATTAAACAATTAAATAACGAATACTCTTATTGAACAAGATGTACATAAAACAACTACAGAATGGTACACAGAACTACCAAACATAAAAAGGTACATGAAACTACCAAATATGGAAGAGTGAACCCAACTACAAAAATATGAGATTATAATTAACGTGAAATAAGTTAGTGAATCTAGATTCATACATTTTGAACATACGTGTAAAACAGCCATTAAAGATGGCAGCCAAGCACTGTCAATGACAGCTTGGGGGCCCAGCCTTGAGGCGAGGAGCAGTTTATTTTCATTTCTGGCCTTACAATTGCAGCATACAGTGATCATGTGGTAATGTGGATTGCATGGTGCTTTAGCCATAAAGGCAAATCCTGTGACTTCACTAAGACATCCCCTTAATAACAGGATGTTCCAGAATCTATAAATGCAGCCTATGCCAGGCTGCATTTATAGATTCAGGTAAATTGTGGAAGGAAGCCCACACAGACAATGGGAGAGCATACAGGCTGCAGAAAATTAGTGTCCTGGTTGGAATTTAACCTATGACCACAGAATTATGTGGCAACAACGCTAACCATGTACAATAGTTAAGGGGTTAATCTACACAGATTTAGAAAAACATTTTCAAGTAATGGGTTAAAAAAGGAATAATCTAGGACGCTACCATATAGCCCTTGAGTTATATTGCAACTTTTAAATTTTTTAATGTACCATGCACACAGACATACACCAATTAGCCAAACATTAAAACCACTAACGAGTGACATGAATAACATTAATTATCTCGTTACAATGACACTTGACAAGGGATGGGATATATTAGGCAGCAAGTACAGCCAGTTCTTGAAGTTAATGTGTTGGAAGCAGGAAAAACGGGCAGGCGTAAGGATATGAGCGAGTTCGACAATGGTCAAATTGTGATTGATAGATGACTGTGTATGCTGTGGCTAGTACCGACCAAAAGTGATCCAAAGAGGGACAAATCGGTGAACCAGTGTTCACGGGTCCCCAAGGCTCACTGATGCCTGAGGGGAGCGAAGGTTAGCACATATAAAGAGCTACTGTAGCACAAATTGCTGAAAATTTAATGCTGGCTATGATAGAAAGGTATCAGAACACACAGTGTATCGCAGCTTGCTGTTTATGGGGGTAGCCGTAGACTAGTTAAGAGTGCCCATGCTGACCACTGTACACCACTGAAAGTGCCTACAATTGGCACATGAGTGAAAGAACTGGATCATAGACCAATGGAAGAATGTGACCTGGTCTGATGAATCATATTCTCTTTTACATCATGTAGACAGCCAGATGACTGTGCATTGTTCACCTGGGGAAGAGATGGCACTGGGATGCACTATGGGAAGAAGGCAAGCCGGCGGGGGCAGGGAGATGCTCTGGACAAAGTTCTGCTGGTAAACATTGGGTCCTGGCATTCATGTGAATGTTACTTTGTAGACCAAGTGCACCCCTTCATGGCAACGGTATTCCCTGATGGCAGTGTCATGTTTCAGCAGGATAATGAGCCCTGCCAACTGAAAATATTGTTCAGTAATGGTTTAAGGAACATGACAAAAAGAGTTCAAGGTGTTGACTTGGCCTCCAAATTCCCCAGATTGCAATCCAATTGAGCATCTGTGGGATGGGCTGAAAAAACAAGTCAGAGCCATGTAGGCCCCACCTTGCAACTTACAGGACTTAAAGGATCTGCTGCTAACGTCTTGGTGCCAGACACTTTCGGAGATCTTATGGAGTCCATGTCTTGACGCGCCACAGCTGTTTTGGCGGCACGAAGGGGAACAACACAATATTAGGCAGGTGGTTTTAATGTTGTGGCTGATCGGTGTATATATAGAATCTCATCAATCGATTATTCTAGGAAACATGGTCATACCTGATTTCCGGCGCCTCTGACAAGGTATTTTGATGTAACTGAATCACAATCTTCAGAGAATGCTGCAGCATATCCCACTTTTATTGGGGTTTTGTAGAGTTCTAGAATGTCACCTATAGAGAATATAATTTTTCTATTAAATTCATAAAGTTTAGTTAAAGCAGGTGTGGAGGGATTCTTTGCTTATACAATCAATTTACATCAAAATTCCAGAAACAAATGGAAAAGTGAGGCTTGTGTTGATAGTAATCTTTGGTCAAAGACATTTTGTTCAATGGAGTTTAAAAAAGCACAATACATTATCTATAACCTGTAGCATATACAACAGTGAAAGGTATTTACCCTGTTACAGAAATGATCAGTGTAGGTACCCATCTGAATGAGGCATACGTGCCAACTTTTTATTGTCCCCTCCGGGATCTCCTTGAGGGGACTGTAAAGCACAATTACAGAGGGTGGTGGAGCAATGCGATCTGTGTCATTTTGGCACCGCTCCCCACAACCCAATGCTGTGATAACATCATTTCACTGTGGGGACAGGGACTAGATGAAGTGATTCCCGACTAATTGCATCATGGAGGTCCCCATCTCGCCCACTTCTCTAGGAAGTGGGCAGGATGTGGAAGAATTGCCTACTCTTCCAGGAGTCCGTGACACCTATCCGGAATTCAGGAGTTGACAAGTATGGATTGAGGTCACCTTGTCGCTGTAAACAGACATTTACAATTTAATCAAAATGAGCATTGCCCTCATGTTTGCTTTAGATATTATATAGCTATATTAGAGAATCTAATACACAAATGTTTTTTATTGTGATTAGTAGGTCCTTAGCGTGCTCCGGCATTATTAAAATATTCACAAATAATGGGCGCTAAATGACAGGTTTTTGCACTGTTTACCTCATGTGTGATATATTTATTTTGCTAATAACAAAGAATAAGAACTTATTTTTTTTAATAAATGCACTCCTGTGTCTATACAATAGCCCAGTTATAATCATACTAGGTGGGATACCTTGCACAATGATATCATCATCAAGATAAATGATTTTCTCTACTCCAGGGACCAATTCGGGGAGGTAGAATCTTGCAAATGTTAACTAGAATGAGAAGATGAAAAATGATGTAATGATCTAAGCGGAGCACTTTATAAACATATATTAAAGTATAGTACAGTAATACATTGTGAACATTTACTTACAGGTTTCACACCCACTTCAACTCGAACTTTCCCATCAAGGACCTGAGGATTAAAGTCTAGAATTTTATACTTGACACTTTTAAGCTTAGTGTCACTAAGCCAGGTCCTATAAAGACGAAAGGAAGAAAAAAAAAAAAAAGTCAAATGTAAATTAAAATCTTCATGAAATTATACAGGAGAAAATGAGAAATTCTGAATTTGATTTTGCTTTCATGATGGAAAGAAACCACAGTAAACAGTCCATCCTGGTGGTATATATTAGAAAAATGCTAACATACATAGGCTGAGTCTGTGAGAGTTTTTGGGAGATCTCTTAAGAGCTTATTTATGAATCCCTAAACTATGTGGAAACTGCTTTTTCCACATAATACTCTAATGGGACTGTGATCTGAGCAATTTGAACAAGTTCTGAAAAGCTAAGCATTAGCCAATCAATCCTACAGGGAGAGCATTGAGGTAGAGGGATCTTCGGGTCTCTCACCGCAGTTTACCTACTCTCCCCTTCAATCACTATCGCAACATGTCTCTGCGCATGCGTGACTTTAGGTCACAAATGCACAAAGCCACTTTGTGATAGTGACTGGACAGGAGAGACAGACAATAGGAATTTTCAGGTAAGTGAATTCATTGACAAGACAGCCTCCTATCAGATGCTCTGTCCCGGGATGATGCTTTTTAATGCTTACAATAAATCATTTGTCATCGCTGGGATGAACATAACAAGATAAAACCCAATTAATTAATAAACAGGCCCCTTAATAACTACAGATATCAGAAAAGGGTAAAAAGAAGTCCAGTTTTGGGGCTATTGCTGGCTCTTAAGAATAAGACACTCCACATTATATAAAGCTGTATGCCAGAGGTGGAACTAGCAAGCTGTGGACCCCGGCGCAAGGAAGCAGGGAGGAGGGAACCAGGGCCCACAGCTTGCTAGTTTTGCATGCAGCAGGCCCCATTATCTTCATGGGCCCTGCTGCACCAATGGTAGTTCTGCCACTGCTGTATCTGCCAAGGGGTAATTGGAATAGAGCGATGTTCTGCAGATACCTAGAGGGAAAGCTAATAATTGGATTTTTTTTTTAGTACCAGAAGAGAATTCTGTGGGGGCAGAACTAATGTATGAGGTTTTGGAGTATATATAAATATATGCTCAGTTCTTGTTATGAATAGCAAAATGCGCCTTGGCTGGTAAATCACCCGATATCTGTCTAAATTCAAAACTGCATCAGTTATTGTGGTTGCTGGGTTTAGACTGCAAACAGTAATTTACCTCTGACAAGCAATAACAGTAGCAGATGTCTAATAAATATAACAGCCCTATCCCACATTTCCAGTAGCGAAATACCTCAAATGTTCCTTGGTATCATTCATGGTGACAATGTAGAAGACGACATTGGACTTTGTGTTGCTGGAAATACTATTTATCGCAGTTATGACCCCTCCAAGTCTACTTTCCACAGCGGTGATAACCACAGGAACCTCCACACTATTCCTCTCATCAGATACACTCTCAGGAGCCTCCGGTAGGAAATCAACATGCTGAAATAACAAAGGACTGGAATCTGGAGGGGGAAAGTCCACACGTGTAAATATTGTTTTGAATGAACAAATGGAAAACTTGTGAAAAAGATCATATACATTGTGGTAAGATTATCAGTCACATTCATTAAAGTAGCAAAAATATAGGTTACCAGTCATGAAAGAGTTTTCTTTTATCTTTTACATATACTTTCTGCCAGTTTCAATGATCGTACACGTGCATGTTTAGCAAGGACTACTTGCATACCGCATCTCTGTCAAATTTACCATTATTTTTCATATATATGGCCAAAAATGTATGTTAGCTTTACGTTATGCTGAAAAGATGCATATTATGAAAACCATAGTCATTGCACTAAATTCAAGAAAGATCATTTGACTACAATTTAAGACATTTCAAAGTCCATTCTTCAGAGAAGGCTACGAATCATCTGCCAAATTCAAGGAAGATCTTTTCATTTTAAAAGAATGGTTGCATGTCAGATTTCATCACATAAATAAACCTTCTTATGTGAATATGGCTTTATATGTGACTTAACGTGTAGGTAAGAATTGCAAAGTCTTGGTGAAATCATTTAAAGCAAAGTCACACCGGTTTCCATGAAACTGGCGGTGGTATTTTAGGGCCCGATTCATTAAGGATCTTAAATGAAGAAGATCCTTATTTCAGTCTCCTGGACAAAACCATGTTAAATGCAAGGGGTGCAATGAGTGTTCTGTTTTGCACATAAGTTAAATACTGACTGTTTTTTCATGTAACACACAAACACTTGATAGCTTATTTGTACACTGAAATCTAAACTTGATATGTGTGTGTTACATGAAAAAAATGTCAGTATTTAACTTATGTGCAAAAGAGAAGACTAATTTGCACCCCTTGCATTGTAACATGGTTTTGTCCAGGAGACTGAAATAAGGATCCTTTTCATTTAAGATCCTTAATGAATCAGGCCCTTAGTTCTTGGACAAATGTTGACAGATAAGTAAGTTCCTGAAAACTCCAATCACCTGAACTTTGCCTTTTCAAGAAATCGCTCAGGCCCAGTAGATTGTGGTGCAGGATGAGGAGGAATACCACTGCTGCCAGCAAGATTATTACGATATTCACTGAAAAATAGAAATACACAGTTGTGAATTAGAAAAGTGGTAAACTCACCACAGATGATGGATATGGAGCCTGCCAAAATGTGTATGATCTAATAAGCTTGACTAAACTGTGCTTTCTCCAAATATAAACAGGTTGTCAAGCAATAATATTTCTGTTTTGACTCCAATAATAAATATTACATTTCAATCCCACCATGTTTCACATCTCTATATCACATCTACATGCACTGTTCTCTACACTCATCACTACTCTTACCTGTTAGAGAACATTGTTACCTAGAGCTAATATATAATCCCAAACAGGCAGTGGCAGGCAATACTAACATTAACATTTTTAAGTAATGTAACAAAATTAGCATTGCATTTTTAAAACAGACATTAGAAAAATTAAGATTTTACCAACATAATAGTCTTGGTAAACAGTGTGTGTTAATGTTTGGTCAAACAAAAATATGATTAAAAATAAAATTAAATAATATGGTTAAACTGCCATTAAAAACTCAGTAATCTTTTGCTTCATTTTTTTTTTTTTTAAACAATTCCAAATTAAGACCTTCCACTATCAATCTATATAATAAAATTTACTGAAAGCAATTTAAGTTATTTAATTTTTTTTTTTTTTTTTTACCTTTGCGACATGTCATTTTTTCATTTATCTTGGTTAGTTTGTGACAACTTTTCCAATCTGCAACAAAAGAAACTCTGCTGAGAGTGTATTACCCTTTTCAATTATATAACATAAATGTGGCCCAACTCCAGGACTTTATCAATGTGGTCATAATGAAAACATTTTCATATTATTTTTATGGAAACAATAAAAAAAAAGTCTGCTCACTTTGATTTGCCAAGAGCAGATTGGCAAATCATACTAGGCAAAAGAGATGTGCAAAAAAAGATTCCAAACACCCAGTATATGATCATAGCTCCTCAGATCCATTCACGTGAAAAGTTCCCAGTTCATGAAGCATGCACAAAATATCAAATACACTGGCACATTGTTTATCAATGTACAGGTAGTTCAGAACTAAAAGTGGGTCAGGGAAGAGATGAACACAGGCTTTTATTAACTAGATCTCGGTTTACCATTGAATGCATGTCATGTAATGTAATCAATTACACTTTACAGGAACTTCTCACTCAATGCACAGAAGATCACGATTCTAAAATATAGTGTAATACATTGAAAACATTAGAATGTAGTTATGCAAAACAATTCCCAATATTAACTTGGTAGCCGACCACGAGTTAGAGGAAGGGTAACAGTATTGGAAGAAACATATAATAATACTGCATATGGACGTAATATGGAGAAGAGACACTGTCGGCGTAAATAGATGATTAAATAAATATACCGTTATGTACATACATACTGTATATACAGGACACTCGCTGAGCGCAGAAAGGTTCCACCTCCCAGCATAGATCTACATGAAGCCAAATTGCCAACTCAACATCTGTTCTAAGCCACAAGCTGGACACACCCCCACTCCCGTCACATGATCAAGACAACTCTAAGCACATGATCAGGGAGAAACAGGAGAATCACGTGACTGAGGCACCGATCTACATCTTTAACAGGGCAGCTCTGTCCCAAACTATGAACTGAAGTACGAAATCTTAGTACTACAAATGTGTTTCAAAATACTAAACATTCTGGTTATTTCTTAGCTCATTCCATCAATGTAATCTGTAATGTTTTACTAATTTCAAGGGTGTATTTGCCCTTAAGAGACATGGCGGACCGAAGAAGCCCCGTCTCCCCCAGTACTGCAGACACCTAAGACTTGGGGTCTCATCAATGATTGTGTGTATACTTTTGCAGTATAGATTGTCGTTATTCTGTGGTTTAGGTATTGTAAAAAGTAGCCGCGCAGTGACGCGGCTGTAGTCAGGCGCTGGTAAAGACACCTATAGGGGGCTTCCGTTGGGGTGACGCTGCTCGGGGGACTAGCGCTTCCGGACTGGGACCCGCTTGTCTTAAAGTGAACCGCTGAGCTGCCACCATGTTCGACATATTCGCCTCTATTCCTACTCAAATGGTGAGCAAACATCTGGCAGATGCCACTTGTGGCACAGTGTGTATTTGTGAGGGATGCAGGTGTGTGTTAATGTGTCCTGTACCATGCATGTTTCCTGGGCAGATTGTAAATATCTGTCCCTAATGGATGTTATCCCCACAATATATTCTTATTCTATATAAGTTAGTATTTATTAAAGAGTATTGAATTGTAAAAAAATAAAATTCTAACAAAGTCCACTCAACATATGGGGGTTTATACTTAGTTGGATGCATATATGTCCATAAAAAAAGCCAAGAAGTTTAATAGAGTATTTACATCCATATACAGAATCTCATGTATGTCATGATGCATCCAGAACTGCACCAGTAGCATATATGCCAGCTTTATGTCAGGTGTACAGCATATTCAGTTAGACCCAACCAGATCATAAGCACAATTTTTTTTTTTTAACATTTGTTTTTGTAGTGAAAAAAGCATTCACGATTGGTTTTGATTGAAATAATAATAATAAAAAAACCTTCTATAATACAGCAGGTATAATCTTCTTTCTTGTGTATGAATGAAAATAGCAAAAATAATTTCTAAGAGAAGCCCACAACAATTGTATGTAGACCCGGCGATCAATGAAGAAAGCACTATCGGCTTTAGAGGTCAATAAGAAGCTGCTAACTAGTGCTGGCAACTGTTATGATCATCAGTATGTATTTACAGCAACCCTCAAGCTGAGGAAAGCTGAACATTCTAGGGTATTCAAAATATGTCTGTCTATTTTTGCTTCCTGGGTCAGAAATCGTGAGCAGAACATAGTTATTTTGGTCTTGCCTTGGATTATCATTAAATTTATTTATGCATCCCTGAACCTTGTCCGATTGAGTTGAAAATATCTCTGGATTCAAAGCCTGTTGCTGTATTTGATTTAGAAATTGCCTCCGGTCACGTTTATCATAGAATGATTGAGTGTGCCCTCTTGCATGTTTATATAATTGAATATGGTTGTATTGTCTGTCTGCATTTTCACTTTATCATGCTCTGAAATGTCTAGTGTCTGCACTGGGTTCTGTGACAATCGATATCCATTGAGGGGTTTACAGAGATAAACCTCTCCTGAGGTTGGACACTGACTGAAAATGTATCAAATGACTGTTGTTCTTGAGACTTTGTTCCATTTTTTGAGAGATAAATTAAAACTGAAATAGATGCAGGTGAATAATTGTGCACTAGACCTTACTAGATCACCAATTTGCCTGTCATCCTAATACATCTCAGGGTGAACTCCATGTTTAAGCTCAAAATATTTGAGATTCTTGAGGAAGTGAGACTTGAAGGAGCTCCAAGGAACTCATTCTCATGAACTAGTTGAACATGTGATTATTGCCAATTCACATTCCATCCATGCAACTGTAATTCTGAAACAGCAATCTGAACATAAAACGTCAGGTTTTCTCTATTGGTTGTCTTAACTAGGATATCATTTAGGTCAGTGATAGGCAACCTGATACGCCTCAGGGGCCGCGTCTAATCTACGTAAGGGCTGCACATTTTGCTTAATCTCAATAATATGTTAAAACAATATATTAAAAAATTAAATAGACACCCATCTGCCATAACATATCACCAGGCATTTTAAATGTCTTAAGTATTGCATTCTATAACAATAACTGTCAATAAAGCAGGATGGAGGTGGGGGACCACAGGTAAAGGACTAGAGAACCGCATGCAACCCTAGGGCCGCCTGTTGCCCATCATTCTTTTAGGTAGACATAGATGTCAATTGCATTGACACATACCGACACTAGAAGAACTAATGGCATATTTTGTAAACTGGGATGTAGTCAGTCTGAAGGGGAATAGCTTGGTGTTGAAAGTGGGAGAATTCAGAATTGGAGAAATATGTACTGACGGGATTGGTATATGAAGATGTGCATCCTTCAGGTCTATTTTTGTAAGCCAATTGTCTACTCTCAATTCTTATAAGACAGTCTCCAGAGATTCCATTCTGAATTACATTACAGTGAGATGAGTGTTCAGCTTGCTTAGATCTAAAAGTATAGTTCTAAATTCACTTGAGGTCTATCAAATTACCAAAGATTACAGTAGATTTCTCTTCTGTAACAGACTCGTCTTCTTAATTAGATTTTATCCAATAGTTTTATTATTTATTATTATTCATTTTGGATTTTGGAATTCTCAGATCTATTGATGATTCAAATACTGATTTTATGGGGAGAGATCCTAATTCTAGATGGCATCCTCTTTTATTGCATGGTGGCACAATGACATTGCTGCACTGGCAGTATGTGTTTAATTCATAGTAACATATTTGATGAGGTTGAAAAAAAGACACCAGTCCATCAAGTTCAACCTATTTTTGGATCTCCTGCGATCCTGCACTTATATTTGAAATTGATCCAGAGTAAGCAACCGCCAATCTGTTTCAATTGTGAAAACACCCCCAGACCCAATATTGCAGTCCTATTTTTACCCTATATCCACTGCTGTCCTTCATTTTAATTAAGGGTCGTATCCCTGGATACACTTTTCCACTAAAAATTTGTCTAACCCTTTCTTAAACATATCTATTGAATCTGCCATCACAACCTTCCCTGGCAGTGAATTTCATATCTTGACTGCCCTTACTGTAAAGAAACCCTTCCTTTGGTTGTGAAATTTTTTCTTCTCTAAACTTAGGGGGTGACCGCGTGTCCTGTGTATAGTCCTTGGGGTAAAAAGTTCCCATGAAAGTTCTCTGTATTGACACTTAATGTATTTGTGCATAGTAATCATATCTCCTCTTAGACGCCTAAACTGGCTAACCTTTCCTCATAGCTTAATGACTCCATACTCTATCAATTGCCGTCAAATTATTCCAGTCAGTGGCAATTCGGCAGGTGGCGGCTGAGATTTTATGACGTGCCAGTTTGTTTTGATATCTGGTTGCAGCGTGAAACCCAAGGGGCAGAAGAAATTTTTTGGATCTAGAGGAATGTCTGTTTGGATCAGGGATTATATCAGGTTCTTGATATCTAGTCAAAATTGGGTAGCTTCGGGCAATTCACCAGATGTGAAGAAACGTCCCTATACCAGAGCATACACGCCAGCATCTGTCTGAAGATTCGGGCAACATTTTGTGAAGACGGGTTGGGATATAATACCATCTATACAAGAGCTTTTTTTACGTTCTCTTTAATCTTAACACCTATAGAGCTAGAAGCAGCGCTTTCGCGTATTTCGGTCCAGTCATCATTGTCGAAAGGGTCACCCAGGTCTCGTTCCCAAGCTATTTCGTGGAGGTCCGATTAGAATTAGTAGGGAGAGTGAGTTCAGAATATATTGTGGAAATATAGCCAGGCATGCTCTGCGCAAGCACAACGCCTTGATTGTGGTGAACGGGCGGGCAGTAAGATGTGCTTTAACAGAAGTATGAAGATTGCGTATTTGCAGATACTGGTAAAATTATTTAGATGGTATATCAATTGCTGTTTGAATGTCAGTGAAGAGGGTGGAGCGGGAGATATCATTTAAAAAGCAGACTCCTTTGGAAAAATAAGGGAGGATGCACAGTGTAGTAGCAAACCTGGCTGGAGTTCCGTATTGTTGAATTATTGAAGAGGTATGCGTGGAGAAGTCGTATCGCCTAGATGAGGAGTTCCATATTGCCAAGGAGTGTGCAACTGTTGGATGAGTCAGAACCCGTTTGGGGCGACGAGCCAGAGGAGGGAAGCAGTGGTAAGCAAGTCCAGGCCTTTGGCCTCAACTGACACCCAGACCCTAGAGTAATGTATTGGAGGAATTTGAACACATAGGGAGGGACCTGAATGGGAAGGGTCTGGAACAGGTATAACAATTGCAGAAGAATATTAATTTTTACCTTGTTTATACGGCCTATCCAGGGGCCTGATTCATTAAGGATCTTAACTTGAGAAACTTCTTATTTCAGTCTCCTGGACAAAAGCATGTTACAATGCAAGGGGTGCAAATTAGCATTCTGTTTTGCACATAAGTTAAATACTGACTGTTTTTTCATGTAGCAGACAAATACTTGTTTGCTTATTTGTACACTGAAATTTAAAGTTGATATCTGATTGGCTCGTATCTTTGCGGCCAGGGGTTCGATCACTAAAGCAAAAATAAGTAGGAAAAGGGGGCATTCTTGACATGTGCCGTTGAAAATAGTGAAGGAAGATGAAGTGAGCCCTTTAACTGACATTCATACACATTTATATTTCTGATTACTACATCTGGAGGTACCTGAAAGGAAGTATTCTGTTCAGATTTCCAGTTAGCAAGATGACTGCATCATCTTCCAGATCATTTCTTTCTAAACCGAGCAGTCTGTTGGTTGGACTGACTCAGTCTACTCTGTGAGGAAGGAAGGTACTTTTTCACAGCAATATACTTTGATATGATTTGGTCTAGTTTAGCTTTAAACAAAAGACCTCCCTCAAATGGCAACAAGCAAATGATGCTCAGATGTTAGGCATCCTGCCATTGTCTCAACCATAATATTCGATGACCTGTGAGGCCATAGGCATAGCTGCAAAACAAAAACTGGTTGATTCAATTCTCAATGGAGTACCCCTGGAACTGTAGTGGGGGTTCACAGATTTTTTTTTGCACCTTAAAGAGGTACATAGAAAAATCTGTAATGTTGGGGTACTGTACTACCCGCAAATGAGTTCAACCAGACACAGCTGTGATGTTCGGTGGCTCATGTCAGGAAATTTAATTCCACCCAAAGACTCCAACTCTAAATAGTCACCTTGTTCCTTTGCTCATCCTTGCAGCGCCCCCTACGGTCTTGGCCTGGCTGCAATAGGAACAGAAGAGGCTTAGATAATATGGTTGTATGGAAAGTCCCTGGAACTCTGGTTAGTGGGAGGGGCACCTCCAATATATTTTAGTAGGTGGCAGTTAAGACTTAAAGGACTCCTATACTACTGTTCCTCTTTAGGCCTGGATGAGAGTCCAGAATGAGAATAAATAAAGAGTTTTGGTAATGCAGCCTGATTTGCACTTGTTTAATTTAAGTACCAACAGCAGAAGCAGAACTAAAGCAGAGAAGCTTAGAGCATTAACATCCATCAAACAGAACTTACTATGTAGGTCTTCAGTTATAACTGTTGGTGCCTTAATGCCATCCAGCCATGTCATGAAGGAAGAAATAAATAAGACTTGCTGCGCCTATACCTCTGATGTGGGAAAAGACTTTTACTGCACAATACAAAGTCATTGCTGCTGACTGCATCATTGGTTCATCCACAAACTAACACTTGTGGATTCTTCAGTGAATGAAGAAGCATGGCCTTCAACGTAGAGCATGGGGATATTTGAAGGACAGGGAAAGAGTATAGTAACAACTGAGAGAACATTTTAAGATGGTTCTTCATGTTATTTCCATGGCGGGGGGGAATCATGTTTATGTGCCTTGCTATGTTAAGGGAAAAGGAAATTAGTATGTAAATTCTGCCCATCAAGACACATGTACAAATGGATTAATTTGGATTAAGGGCTCGAGGTTGGCATTCACTGCTATTGTTCTTTAATACCAGATTAAGAATTTACTAGTAAGAGAAAATTGGGATGACCCCATACATAAATTGTGCCTGCGACTGAGAGCGGTGGAGGTACATTGTCATCGTCCTTTCAATGCTTCTTGATCGGTTAACCCTACTCTATTTACTCATGGCAAGTGAATGGAATGATGTCAGTGGAGTGCCCTCCATCGACCTCCATGTCCGGACCACGTGATTTTTAAGGTGCTACAGTTCTGCACAGTGGTTGAAAAAAAGAGCACAGATAAAAAACAAAGGGACTTAAAAGATGAACAAAATAAATGCAGACTTTTAAACAAAAGGTAGGACTATCATACAATTCTGTGGTGTGTGTAACTGTATTAAGAGTATAGTACAGTGAACTAAGATGCTTACATTGTAATTGCAACCTCTAGCACAGTACTTATGTTTCCTGATGTCCTTTCAGTTTCTGAGTTACCGCAATTCTATATTTTTCGAAAAGCAAGAAGGTGTTACAATCAGAGTTTCTCTATGAAGATTTGATCTGGCTTCAGATATGTCCCATCATTCTATAGTGCCTGAGTGCAGTAAAGGAGCCAGTTCTAATAGTTACCAATCAATGCTTTGGAGAAGAGGGGGAGAATTGACTGATTAGATCTGTTGGACACAGATTGGGTATTATACACAGAAAATAAAGTTTACTTAGTTTTGGAATTATTTCATAAGATCATCTAGACTTTGTCTGGCCTCCATGCAATACCAAATTTCATGTAATCTAATCAAGTTCAAGATGGTGTAGTTCATATTGTGATTCAGTTTTTATGATGCCCTTTTTAATATCTTGGTTTTTCTTTTAGGATTACAAAGGTCAGAAACTTGCAGAACAGATCTTTCAAGGGATAATACTGTTTTCTGCAGTAAGTAAAATCTTTTTCTTTTTCTTTTTTCAAGTTTATATGTTCTTTGAACACAAAGTAATCAGTTTGGGGGAAATACTTTTTAAAGCCACATAGGACTTCGAATCGCTCAGACTTATTACTCATCTGTACCCAATTTGCAGACACAAATTGAGCAGACCTTATCATTCATTAGGTGGACTGAACACGTTCCACATACACCTATGTGTGTCTAAGTCAATAATTTTGGGGCCACATTGCCAGTTTGGCTGGAAAAGACAAAGCATGGTGACATGACAAAGGATACTTTTACCTTAAGGATTTTTTTTTATTTGAAATTTTATATACAGCAATGATGTGTGAGGGGGTAAGAAAGGAAAGAGGATTTGGGTAGGGGAACCAGGTTTTCATATTGTTATACATGTGTTGTTACAGTAGGTAGTGAAACCAGAGCAACATTTTGTACACAACATACAGAGATAGTTAAAATTGATTCCTATCATCCAATATGGGATTCTAAGTACAGGTTTCGTGCCAGAAATTCATCAGAAGGCACATTGTGAGTGCATCATTATGTATCGTGGAGTATGGGTATAGTGTATTGCTACTGCTAGAACTTTTATAGCAGTGCTATTCATATGTGGAAGAAGTAGGCAGAGTTTATTATTGCAACTTTTTTTTTTGTAACTCAATTTCCAAAAAGGTGCAGGTTTGTGACACAAAGCATGCACACCTCTAACTACAGTCAGGCCTAGGTGTAAGACTAAATGCTAAGGTTGTAGACTTGTTGCATACGGTGCAGCTTTTTTTCGGTGGCATTCTGGCTGTGCAGTTTTTGCCCAGAACAGTTTTCTATAAATGCACCAAAAAGTTACTTTTAATACTATTTATTACAGTATTTACACATTACATACATCATTGCTTGATGGCAAACCCAAATGAAATATATATATTCAAACAGAAATCTAAATGAAGTACAATTTTAATGACATAAGTCTTTTATAGTATGAACCTTCAATAACAGTGAAGCAGGAAGCATGGATTATGCCAGGGCTGGAGATAGGGTGCTACATATATGGATTGATTTCTGAACGCTTAAATATATCATTTAATAATTGTTAGATAAAAATGGAAAGTAACAATGGTTGAAAGTCTTGATTGAATGTAAACTTGTCTCTTGCAGGTGGTCGGCTTCATCTATGGCTATATCATTGAACAGTTTGGATGGACAGTGTACATAGTAATTGCAGGGTTTGCTGTGTCTTGCTTGGTATGCTATTTTCCTAGTGTAATTATTGTTTCAGGAAAGGAAGATGGTTTAGATTAAAGGGTTATCTTCTTTTTTTGTTAATTATTACTATTATTATTATTAGTTTTATTACTCTAAGAGCACGCTGTGATCTGGATTTCACATTTTTGGCCTAGATCACTTTTTTTTATGTTGCGTGCCTTCTAGTTTCAACCTTCACTATAAATTTATATGATGTTTTTTTTTCTTTCTATGCGGGTAGGCATACTTAAGATTACATATATAAAAATGCAGTAGCATGGTTAAAGATGGAGCAGCCTTTTTTTCTAAATAGATAACAAAATAGAAAACCATTGACCACAACAGATCATCTTTCCTGTGTTTATTGCAGTTAACACTTCCTCCATGGCCAATGTATCGCCGCCATCCTCTAAAATGGCTACCCGTCCAGGACTGCTCTGTGGATGACAAGAAACAGCAGGACAAGAAATCCAAAAAGCACAAATGATTCCCCACCAACGGGCACCACCACCAAGTCAGAGGACCACGTATGAAAAATGGACTTGAACTGATATGTTTTCTGCTAAGCAGAACACTGTGCTTATAGGGTTTGCGTTCATGGTAATGTCTAAATGTCCAATAAAATTTCTGTTATTTGGTTATGCCTTATGCTATGTTGCTATTCATTTATACTTTGGCAATAAGTGGTGACTTTTTTCAATTGAAATGGTTATCTGCTCAAAGTCTGAGCTAACATTTGTACGGACTGAGGGAATATTCACGAGTTTAGCGACTGTGAATTTGACCTCACCTGGCTCTTGCTGAGTAATGACAAAAAACCTGTACTCTACAACTGTACTGTAGATATTGAATTAAAGCCTACTTTGCATTTTACCTATCTTTCACTCTAATATAATGTGGAATCTTTAGTTGCTGAGAAGGAAGTATGTATTTTAGTACATCTAGGTGAGAACCATAATAGAGTATGTAAGCCAAATGGTGATTATTTCCTGTATAGACCCCTCTAACGTGGTTTCCCCAATATCTTCAGTTCTATCCTTTTATCACTGCTCCCTGCTTTGAGGAAGGTGAAAAGGAAATAGTTGGGTATGATATTGAGATAATTAGTGTAGGGTTGTGTCTGTGATGCATGTAGGACCTTAAGGAAAACAACAAATTCGAAAAGCTGAGTCTACAATAAATAGTGCACTATGCAAACGCACTCAAGGTGTTATTTCAGTGCAGATAGATGGCACATTTATGTTCTGGGTTTGTAGGTTGCTGGGTTTGTTGTATGAAGACATAAATTTCAGTTTGGAAATAATTACCTAACACAGTTGAGGCCGGTATTTTATGAATGGTAAGAATTAGGGCCGGCTGAACATAGTAAGTGCGACAGGAAGGATGTGTGTGTGAGTGTGTATGTATATATATATATATATATCAGCCCACAAATGGCAGCTCCCATTATTTGGGTGAACGGGAGCCCTTAAAACTGCACACAATCTGTAGTACAGCTACTAAACTTGGGCAAGGTTACAAAACCTTAGTGTATTGAGAGTAGGATGTTCATGTGCTAGCGTGACAGCAACAAAACCCTGACTGCGGAATTAGTGAAATCTGCTTCGGACGTCTGTATTACTCAGGGTATTTTTGATCGAGGGATGTAATTAATACCCAAATTCAGTAGAACGGAGGTACGAGTAAATCCTGCTCAAATGTGAAATTTTGGACCTTGCCTGTATGCTGCAGGGAGGTGAAATTTAAAATGTCCAGAGAGATTTTGTTTGGAGTGGGTGCATATTCATCATTATCCACATTTATTTATATAGCGCCAGTAAATTCCGTAGCGCTTTACAATTGGGAACAAACATTAATTAAACAATACTGGAAAATAGAGAGGTAAGAGAGCCCTGCTTGCAAGCTTAAAATCTATGGGACAATGGGAGTTTAATAGATAAGGGTAATTGCTACATCATATTGCACATTGGTCCAGCTAGAATGCAAAGGTAAAAAGTATTGAGTGGGCTGTGTGATCAGTCACACAGCAGTGTTGGTCAGAGGGTTGTTAGCTGTGTAGAGGGTGGTAAGAGGGTAACCTAGGGAGATTAAGATGGTGGTTGAGGAATATCATAAGCTTGTCTGAAGAGGTAGGTTTTCACAGAACGCTTGAAGGTTTGAAGACTAGAGGAAAGTCTTATTGTGCGAGAGAGGGTATTCCACAAAGTGGATACAGCTCTAAAAAAAGTCCTGTAAACGGGAATGGAAGAATCTTATGAGTGGAAGAGAGACGCAGATCTTGTGCAGAATGGAGGTGTTGAGTTGGGAGATATTTTGAGACAAGTGAGGAGATTTATGTCGGTGCAATTTTGTTGATGTCCTTATATGTTAGTAGAAGAATTTTATGATTCATTGGAAAACAGGAAACCAATGTAGAGACTGAGTGGCTCAGCAGAGGAAGAACGCTTTGCAAGGAAAATCAATCTAGCCGCTGCGTGCAAAATAGATTGTAGGGACTAGAGTCTGATTTTGGGAAGACCAACATGGAGGGAACTGCAATAGTCGATGCAGAAGATGATGAGTGCATGATTTAAGGTTTTTGCAGTATCTTGTGTGAGATATGTGCGTATTCTGGAAATGTTTTTTAGATGTATGTAACATGGTTTAGATATAGTCGATGTGGGGAACAAAGGCTAGTTGTGAGTCAAGGATTACACCTAGGCAGCGAGCTTGTGGGGTAGAATTTATGGTCATGTTATCAACAGAAATAGAAATGTCAGGCAGGAAGCTTCTATTTTTTGGGTGGGAACATTATTAATTCTGTTTGAAATATCAAGTTTGGAGTTGGCAAGAAGATATCCAAAATGAAATGGCAGAAAGAGTCCGTAACACGAGACAACACAGATAGTGAAAGATCAGGAGAGGATAGATAGATCTGTGTATCATTCGCATAGAGATGATACTGAAATCGAAAGCTCATTAGTTTTCTTATTAGAGAAGTGGTGTAGACAGAGAATAGCAGAGGACCTAGCAATGACCTTTGTGGTAGGTACTCCAACTGATAAAAGAAGCAGAGCAGAGGTGGATCCAAAGAAATTAACACTGAAAGAGCGATAAGATAGGTAGGATGAAATCCAGGATAGGACAGTGCCTTCAAGACCTAGGGATTGTAACGTTTGTATGAGGAGAGAGAGTGGTCAACAGTGTCAAATGCAGCAGAGAGATTCAGGAGAATTAGAAGAGAGTAATGGCCTTCAGTTTTTGCTGTGATCAAATCATTGACAACCTTGGTAAGCGCAGTCTCTGTGGAGTGTTGAGAGCGAAAGCCTGACTGAAGAGAATCTAGTATGTTGTTAGCTGTAAGAAAGTGTGTGAGGCGAGTGTGACAGGATGGACCGCCTATGCCACCCTGTCTGTTGTTGCTGGGAACCGGCTGGGCTTACTTTGCCACCGCCCCCTTTGTTATTCTGAATACGCCCCGCCTGTTGCAGTAGGAGGAGCCTGCCACCACCATCGGGCTCCTTTATGGCGCCCAGAACCATGTTCCTTCTGGGTAACTGTCACTGCTGGGATACCTCCTTGCTGGAGTACCTGGGCTGGTACTCCGGACCTCTTACTATTGATCCGGGTAGCTGTGGATGGATCCCCCCTGGCCTATCACACTAACCAGAGCTGCAGGGTAGCAGGCAGAGCGGTGGCACCGGAAAAGCTGGGTCCAACCTTGGAAACAGCCGGAGAACGGATTAGATTCAGGGCTAGATTTACTAAACTGCGGGTTTGGTTGCTATAGGCAACATCCCCACTTTTTCAAACCCGCAGCTTAGTAAATTTAGCCCTTGGGGTCTAATCTGCAGGCCACAGGATTACAGCAATATTGAAGAAGTTGTCATGCAGTGTCTTGAAGCAGAGTGATGTTTATTTGCTCTCTCACTGGTTGAAGGTACCAGGTGATCAGGTCACATGGAACATCAGAATGATACATTTCAGTATACAAGACAGTACTTTTTATACTGATTTGAACACAGGCTATTTTTAGAATCGGGATGCAATGTGTTTACACAAACATGGATTTACATGCATTGCAAACTTAACAATATTTACACTTATCTGTGAAATTCTAGAAACGCTGTGATGTCCTGCATCTTGTTTTTAGACACAGGAAATCTAGCAAGTCAAAAGGTCTAATTCACATGACTACTTTCTTCAGACAGTCGCAGAATACACATTCCCAAAGAAAGGTACAAACCCCAAACAAGACATTTTCCCACATCATGATACACAAAGCCTTTATAAACAAAGGCTAATTGTATCAGATACATCAGAAATAAGGCATCTCCTTTAGCAAAGTTAAAACAGGAAAGGCTAATTTTCTACCCTGGTCTCAGAAATAATGATTTCCTATATCAAAATATACACAATATCAAAAATAAGTGCATTGGCAAATATACTGCGCTATTTTATTTAAATAAATTTATACCATAAGTTATTTATAAGTGATCCAGTCACAGCGAGTGTAGGCAATTCTCTTGAAGCTTGGAGGGGCATGGGAGCCGAGAGATGAGATGGTAATTTGAGAGAGTGTGTGGGTCAGAATTATTTTTTTTTTCAAAATAGGAGTAATCACTGTGCTTGAATAGTGATGGAAAATACCAGTAGAGAGAGATTACAGACTTTACTTAGGAGGTGGAATGAGCACAGGAGACAGGGACCTACCAATTTCTGAGGGTATGGGATCAAAAGGACAGGAGATAGAGTAGGAAGATAAGAAGAGAGTGAAAACTTCAAACTCATGTCATAGAGGAATTGAACTGATTGCTTGTTGAGGGAGATGATACAATTTCAAGTCTGATCTTATCTATTTTGTTCTTGAAATAGGAAAGAAAATCCTGGGCACTGATGGGTAGTCTAAGCATTTGGGGTGGGAGTATTAAGAAGAGGTTTAAATGTGTTAAAAAGGTGTTTGTGGTTATAAGCCTGAGCATAGATGAGAGATTGGAAATATGTTTGTTTTGCAGTGTCCAGAGCATCTTCGCTCAACTCTAAATTGCAGTGAACAAATAAAGCTGGCCAGTATTTGTGTGCTGCATGCAGGAGCAGCCAGATTTCCCATGTGAGAAAAAAATGCATTTCTACCTCTTGCATTGCAACATGTTCTGTCAGGGTTCTATTTTGCACTCTTTAGCTGGATTTGCTCCTAGTTCTAATATGTTGTCTAAGAATCAGTTTAAAATATATTAGAAAATGGATTTGGTGATTTTACTGCTGATGAGAAAAACCTCTGCTAGTAGAATGCTTCTCATTACCAGTTACAAGTTACATTGTGCCCATGATAGACTTTCAATGCACTTCACATTTCATTTTTTTTTTTTTATGACTTTGTGTAAGACAAGTTCCATCAAACACATACACACACATTACATTTATGTAACAATTACACAACCAATACAAATATTAACCACTAAAGTAACATTTTAATAGAAGATAATGTAGAAAAGCATGGAATTAACATGACAAAGTAAGTGTCACATAGTTATAATACATTTATTTAAAGGTCCATTAAACATAAAATATAAGTTAATACAATATTAAAAGGCTGTTTTGTAGCACTCAAACATTTATGTATAGAGTCCCTTAATGTGATGGTATGTGTACTTGCTATGAGTGAAAGCTATTGTTCTTCACAGATTTAAGCTATCCACAAGTACAGGATTGTTCTGTGTCACCCCTAGAACAATAGTTCTACATCAGGAAATCTTGTCATCCAATAACCAAATCTCCCTATCTGTGCTGTAGCAGAAGATCACCAACCTTAGTGAAACTACTACTGAGGGGGGAATTCAATTATCGGCGACGTGGAGTGCGAACATTGGGCTGTGCACATTGTCAGTAATTATGGTACAAATCTATGCTTATTTTTGCAAGGAAAATGAGCGAAGAGATTTCTGTCAAATCTCGGTCACAAAGTTTCTCACGGATGGTCCAGAGACACTTCCCGGCTAATTGAATTCCCCCCCTGAGAGAAAGGAAATCTGGAATACATACAAAGCTGCCTCTCACTTGCATAACTTGTATTTTAGGTTAGAAAGGTCAGTACAGATCAGCATGGATTGACGTGGTATATTACAGTGGCTTTAAACATATTCACCCCCTTTGGCAATTTTCAAATTTTATTTTCATGGAAATAAAATGGATTTGTTTTTGAATTCTTACAACTTATCAACATAAACTACTCTAAATGTCAAATGAAAACTAAAAGCTTTTACATAATTACAAAAAGTACAACAAACACTGCTTGTTGTAATACTTTTTTTTTTATAGTGCTTTATTAATTCAACTTAAATAAAAGTATAACAGAACTACGATTGTTACACAAAACAAAGATATGCCTACGGTGCTAAAGATAATATAATATTTAAGAGTAGTTTAAGGCAAAGGGGTAGCAGCCGCTTACTGATGTGGTCCTGACTATAACACACAAAATAGCAACGGCAAAAGGCAGCGCTTGGCACAAAAGATTACCCACAGTACTAATGTGTTAAAAATATTATTATATTATAAATAAGTTCAAAGTTCCAATCATGTTATTTCGATTTAGCTCCTGATAGGATTAACATGCATTTTTAGTAGTTTAAAATCCAGTTTTGGATTTATACTTTTATTGATTTTTAGGTATATGCATTGTATTTATATTGATATAGTCATTGTCATTTATTAAAAGGATCAATTTATGATTTTAACATTTCACATTTCACTCATGTATGAGGAATTTTGAACAGATTACGTTTTGTAGGTAAAGTGTTGTGCTATGTGCTGCTTTTTGTCTAAAATTCTTTGCATCCATTCTCTCTCACACTCGGCCACCAGTGGCATTATAAAGATTATATGGAAGAAACAATGTTTGTTTAAAATCATTATGTCAATCTAGTTCACATTTATCCCAATGATGACTATAACTTATTAAACCTCTCTGGGCACTACTGGGAAGACATTGTAATTTATAGAGGGTTAGTGCCTTATTTATATGGACTAACCATTGTTTCCTTGAGGTGTAGTCCTCCTAGTCCATGGCTTGCTTCCTACAGGCAATACTTGTACAGCTGTTACTCAGCCTTTGTAGGGTCAAAATCATTCACCAAACCCAAATAGTATTACAAGTGGGCAACAAAAAAAAAAAAAATATTCACTTTTAGAAGTGAGCAAAATTTGCTATCAACTTTCAGACACTAGTGATCTTAGGACATATCTAAACTGGATGAAAAAAAAAGTGCCTGTGAAAGAATTTGGATATATATACCAGCATTGACACTGCTATTGTCACAAATACTTCTTTGCAATATTGCCTGATCTCCATCAGGTTGGATGGGGAACACTGGTGAACAGCAATCTTCAATCATTCTACAGATGTTTCATGGGATTAAGGTTTGGCCTTTGAATGGGCTACTGTAGGACATGGATATATTTATTTTTTTGTATTTAGGCTACTCTAGTGTGGCTGCATGTTTTGGGCATTATTAAGGTAGTGTAAACAAATAGCTAGCGCTTCACTTTCAAATGCAGCCTAATAGATTTCAAATGCAAACATACACCAGTTTGCTAAAACTTAAATATAATGTTAGATACCTCTCTTTCCATTTTTATGGTTGTTGGAGACTGCAATCTGACACTGTGAAATATCAAAATAGAAGGATGAAATCTGAAAGATTTAACCCAAAAGTCAATAGCCTATTATTGTCTTGTGAGTAGCCTAATAACGGGGGAACACGATCTTGGAGTTATCAGATTTTCCTTATGGATATTGAATAAATTATTCTGATGATTATCTTTAAGTGTGTAGATTACAATATTCTCCACAGTATTACACTATTTTATGTATTATTTTCCTCTATGTGGCTGTGCCAACATTGACTCTCTAGAGACGCATAGACATCGTGAAGATATCAACATACCAAAATAGAAGTATTTTCTTTATGAGATTACATTTGCGCTTATTAGGATTTCATTCATTTATTATTGTGATGTTTTGGGCATTGCCTGCTGCACTATAAATCTCCCAACTTACAGGTCTGTATCCTAATCAATCAATTTTGACACCATGATGTATGAAAATAAAATGTGAAAAGCCAAAGGGTGGTGAATACTATGTATACCCACTGTGCCTGCTCAGATTGAATTATATTCTCACGAATATTGTTGGTTTTACCCACAAAGCACTAACATCCAATGTGTGTATAAGAGACTGAGCCATTCGCTAAGTTTTTTTCTAATGCATTTGTTGGTCTTATCCAATACTTCCAGGAGCCCGTACAGGTCTGCAAGCTAATGCCTTCCTCTAACACATACACACTACATGACAAACGGAGCAGTTTCTTACCAAAACATGTATTTACAAACATTTGTAATGTATGTATTTTGTAACTGCAAAATAGGAGCAGCTCAAATCACTGATGATTTGAATATTATCTTATTACCAATTGGAGGGTGGCATGGAATAAAAACAGAAAATACAGATTTACACCTGCAAAAAATGACACCAAACAGAATAGACACAGACAGGGCACAAATGCCTCTGCCAAGTGCATTTGTGCAAATTGTTATAATTTCTTTTTTAAATGTTTCAACTTTTTAGTTTGGTATCAACCCTGAGAAATTGATGACCAATGGAAGTTGACTTTATTTTAATTTCCTTTAATCACAATAATTTCACTGCTATTTAACCCTTTCACGTCTGAGGCATTTCTCATCACTGTGCAGAGCACTTTTGGGGTCATTACATATTTATTTAATGCTTGCTGATTAAAAATGATCAGCAGCCAATAAATGAACAGGGACTTCCCTCTTTCACATCATGGTTCCCCCAGCTTTCTATGTATCAAGGATAGGCTCTATAAGAGCCTTCCCCTATCCCTTGCATATCCCATAGAATTTAATGGACTGTGCGGGTGCAGGAAAAATTATTTTTCTCTGGCAGCTTTAGAATATCCACACTGAGAAGTGATCTGTGGGTTTTCTTCACCCCTTAAAGTTAGGCTCGTCCTTAGCACTTGACCGTCGCACTTTAGGGGTTAAGTAAATATCTCCATCAAAGTTAACTGGTCTGCAGGATATTTACCTACCCTCATGTGTGGGCAAAACAAACTCAAGAGTACTTAGGCTGCGTCTACACTACAGAAAATTTTTAAATTGTTAGTGATTTTACCAACCAACCCAAAAAAAAAAAAAAAAAAAGTCCCGATCAGCATGCTATACACGTTTTACAAGATTTACCTTCAGATCTGTGCTCTTCATCTGTCATAACCATCAGCTGAAAAGATTTTGACTCTGCACACCCATAGAGATCTATGGACACTGCTTGTCGTGAGTGCATACGTGCTACAGAAATGGAATGACATTCCATCGTTGAATGACATTTTTAATCCGTTTTAAAAATCAAATGAAACAATACGATGTACTTTGCAACGATAATCGTTCATTGTTGCAAAGTACACACTAATGCCACATCGGGCCGAACGGTCGTTTATCCTTTGATTGCTCCGATAATTGTCTGAAAAAGCTGTAGTGTGTACCCAGCTTTATGTGTGGCCCAACTTATTTTATTATTGAGCTCACATAATCTGGGCCACATTGATGTGAAACAGTATATTGAGTTGCTACACAATTCCAATATACGAACAGCAGGTATGATTTTACACATAAAAAATGTAGCTTATTACAAATGAAATTAAGCCATAAAATGAATTTTCAAAGCATTCTCTCTATCACATGGACATTTACTTTACACCTGTGAGATTTCGTGATACATTAATACCTATAAAAAGTTGTACATTGATTAATTAATTGAAATGTAAGTCTTGAAGTTCCCATTAGTGTATAGACAGAAAAAGATAAAGTGCATACAAACAAGATGGGTCAGAGATGAGGCGTAACCAATGAGAGATCAGTGATCACTTAGAGCTCTGGTGTTACCAAGGAGTTATCAAAGACAGCTTAGCTGTCAGGTAATAGGGGCCGATTGTCAGAGAGCCTTAGCAACTAATGAGTAATCAAGAAAAACTTGCTGGAGAGAAGTAGCAAGCAGTGAGATATCATGTACAGAATTTGTCGGAGAGCAGGAAGAACCTATGAGATCTGAGAGAAAACTTTCTGTACATGAGCAATTCATTTGCATATTATGATTTATTAGTCATCTAGATGAATAATGATCAAAAAGTGACTACATCATGGATCACACTGGATTATTTATGTTGCTGATATTAGGCACCATACAACAAAATTTTCTTTTCTAGACATAGAAAGACATTGATTAGTTAAGCAACCACGGAAATGCGGACATCAAACAAATATCCAATTCCAACATACGCCTCATAGTGGAGCCTTCACAACCATCTTCAAAATGTTCCGTAAATGAACACAATCTGAAAACATTTCTGTATAAATTTGGCAATATTAAAATCTATCGCCATTTTTGATGTTCCCTCTGCACAAGGAGGAAAATAGCACAGGTGTCTGAGTTTGTATAAAAATGTAAAAAGAAAAAAAAGTTAAAACTATACGGTCTTAACAAATGACCTATCTCAATCCATCTAAAATTTTGAATTCTCTTCAAAAAATTTAAGTTGTCGAACTTTCAGGTTGTAGCTGTTGTACTTCTCTCCTAGAAGTTTCTGTAACTGCAACTTGAAGAAAAGACAAAGAAGGGTATATAATTAAATGGTCAAATATAATTGTGCAGAAATGTCTGCTTAAAAACAGCCAGAACGCTAACTAATGTTCTCTTATCTTTAAGTGGCACATCCATAAGAAAGTGATTTTCATAAACCTTTGCATTGCCATTTTATATACACTAGAAAACTATTACAAAGACGAGAACCATTGTACATCACAGCTTTCTAAAGCAATCTTTGTGCTCTCTACTAGACAGCTTCGATGTCACAATGACTCTGCTCACTGATCAAAAGCTGTGCTGTCACAATAACTTATGATCTCCATTAGAAAGCTATAATGTCACAAGATCTGTGCTCTTTATTAGAAAACTGTGATGTCACAATGCATGTGCTCTCCATTATAAAGCTGCGAAGGCACAATAACTATACTCTCCATTAGAAAGTCATGATGTCACAATAACCATACTCATGCATTTCGAATGCAGAGCACTCGTGGCATCAGCGCTTTCTTTCAAAGAGGAATAAAGGGGTTCACTAACTATAATTGGGACAGTGGGATGAATGAATATACAGATTATAGAATTTCACCTACTTGTATTCATACACAATAATTTGTGAGTACTGGGTTATAAATTCACTTACTTCTCTCTGCCGGTCATCGCCCTCATTCATGACATCATACACTTGCTCCAGGACCTTAACTCCCAGCCCGTGCACAACATCAGCCCTCAGAGCTTCAATCATTCTGCGGAATTTCTCTGGAACGGTTACATTCTCTGAACAAACGAACATGTGACAGTGTTTTTATTTCAGGGTACTCTGATATAAATTCATGCCACATTGTCATAGTCTATTTACACATATGAAGAATCCACATTAGAATAAAGTATGGTAATTTACTTTTATTGAAATATTACTGGGCATGAACAGAGGTTTATTTTTGTCATTAATATGTATATGGGAGCTCTTGATGCAAATGCAGGAGTTGAAATCAAACCAGCTGTGGCAATGGTGCAGCCCACTTTGGGGAAAAACCTTGAGGTGGATCAATGAAGCATAAATGTATGAGATTATTCCATGTCAGCAATGTCAATAAATGATGATACAAATCTGAGATTAAGAAGTTAGTTCCTCAATAAGGAGATGTATTGTTTGCAAATCCTGGTGGGAATGCAATTTGAAATTGTGTGATAAAACCTCTGACATTAGACATGTGGATTACGATACAAGGCCCAGAGCTGTAGGAGCCCCAAAGCTGCCCTAAGTTCCAGCCAGAGGCGACATCTGCCAAGGAGACAGCACATTTCATGAAGATGGGATTCTAATTGTGCACTGTGACAATTCTGGAGCACATGTGCAGTACAATACTGCACAGTGTGTGGGTAACTACACTGTCAGGACACAGACTGCTGTTTGGTCGCTGGAGAGTGATGCCATTAGAAGGAGAATCATAGAATTGTTTTATTGTAGACAAATATTGTATTTGTGCTCACCTAGTTACCTTTACTCAGGAATAGAAGTGACAAGTACAGTGATTACGCTACATGCCCACCTGATGGAAAGTCTTGAAAGCCGATATCTTCTTGTTCCTCAGACGCTCTTCCGTGTAACATTAATGTATCTCTGTATCTTCTGTGAAGTCTGAATTCATTACAAGCGGCTGGAGGTATTTGACCTTTGTCCTTTTCCATGTGTAATGTTTGTGTCATTAGACTGACCAGATCATTCATCTCCCCAGAGTCTGAGTATTTCCTGAAAAACATTTTTTATTTCTAGGAGTAAAATAAGATAGAGAGATCATCATCATCATCTATTTATATAGCGCCACTGATTCCGCAGCGCTGTACAGAGAACTCATTCACATCAGCCCCCCCATTAGAGCTTACAGTCTAAATTCCCTAACATACACACAGAGAGAGACTAGGGTCAATTTTGATAGCAGCCAATTAACCTACTAGAATGTTTTTTGGAGTGTGGGAGGAAACCGGAGCACCTGGAGGACACGGGGAGAACATACAAACTCCACACAGATAAGGCCATGGTCAGGAATTGAACTCGTGACCCCAGCGCTGTGAGGCAGAACTGCTAACCACTAGGTCACTGTGTTGCCCCGTTGATGTAATAGTTTGACTATAGTTTTATTAATTACTAATGATAAAACTTAAAAGAGTCATCCATCCAGAGCAAATATGCAATATTAATACCCATACTTCAACTTGCAAAACAGAGATGTTTGGGCCATTGTGAGGACTCCTGCAGTGAGCGATATTAAGCCCTCCTTATCCTCCTCCATAATAAGTATTTCTCCTTATGTTTTCTCTTATAAAAAGCAATAGTTAAAACAGGCAGATGTAAAACAGAACAACAATGGCAATATCAGCCGTAAGAGTAATGCCCATTAATATTACTGCGGACATACTATTGGCTATTACGGTTACTGCCAGATTGCTACCAGGTATTACTACTACTAGCAATGACTTATTATTGGACAGTATTACTGATGGTGAACTATTGCTGGATGTTATTATTATTGCTGATATACACTATATGGACAAAAGTATTTGGTCGCTTGACCATTACACAAACAGGGACTGTAATGACATTGTATTAAAACACATATACTTTAATATGGAGTCGGTCCCCCCTTTGCAGCGACAACAGCTTCCACTCTCCTTGGAAGACTTTCCACAAGATGTGAGAGTGTTTCTGTGGGAATTTGTGCCCATTCATTCTGTAGAGCATTTATGAGGTCAGGCACTGATGTTGGACAAGAAGGCCTGGCTCACAAACTCTGTTCCAGTTCATCGGGGTTGAGGTCAGGGCTCTGTGCGGGCCGGTCAAGTTCTTCCACACCAAACCATGTCTTTGTAGTTCTTGTTCTGTGCACTAGGACACAGTCATGTTAGAACAGAAAAGGGCATTCTCCAAACTGTTGCCACAAAGTTGGAAGCATAACATTGTCCAAAATAACTTGGTAAGCTGAAGCATTAAGATTGCCCTTCACTTGAGATAAGGGGCCTAGCCCAAACCCTGAAAAGCAGCCCTATACCATTATCCCTCCTCCACCAAACTTCACAGTTGGCTTAATCCAATCAGGCAGGTAACGTTCTCCTGGCATCCACCAAACCCAGACTTGCCCACCTGACTGCCAAACAGAGAAGTGCGATTTGTCACCCCACAGAACACTTTTCAACTGCTCCACAGTCCAGTGTTGGTGTGCTTTACACCACTCTTTCCGACACTTGGCATTGGTCTTAGTGATGTGAGGTTTGCATGCAGCTGCTCGGCCATGGAGACCCATTCCATTAAGCTCCCGACGCACAGTTTTTGTGCTTACATTAATTCCAGTGGAAGTTCGGAACTCTTCAACTATGAAATCAGCAGAGTGTTGGCGACTTTTACGCACCATGCGCCTTAGCAGTCGCTGACCCCACTCTGTGATTTTACATGGTCTTCCGTGGCGGAGTTGAAGTTGTTTATAAACGCTTCCACTTTCTAATAATATCACTTACAGTTGACCGTAGACTATCCAGCAGGGATGAAATTTCATGAACCGTCTTATTGCATAGGTGGCATCCTACTACAGTACCACTCTTGAAGTCACTGAGCTCTTCAGAACGATCAATTTTGTATCACAAATGTTAGCAAATGGAGACTGCATAGCTACGTGCTTGATTTTATACACATCTAGCAAAAGGTCGTTTGAAACACCTCAATTCAATAATTAACAGGTGTGGCCAAATACTTTTTTCTATTTTAGTGGATTATTGGGTACACCTGGTGTCTTACAACTGATCACTACTACTACTACTACTACTACTACTACAGGTGGCTTATTACTGGGGATTACTGATTCAGCTGGAATATCACAGTGTGGTACTAGTGCAGGTGGTATATTATTAGAAATGAAGACTATTTTATTTGGCATTTCATATTTACTAAAGTAGATGGCATATTATTTGGAATTACTTTTTCTGCTTATCATGGCATTGTTGCCATATTACTGCTGTACATATTAGTTGGCATTAACTCCATTGACGACTTACTAATGGACATTATACTGTTGGCATATTACTAAGCATTATTGCTACAGCTGTACATATTGCTGGGCGTACTGCTACTGTTGAGATAGTACAGGGAATCACAGCTATTGCTGGCATAATGCTGTCTGGTTGTTCACAAGTGCCATAGTAAAGATTCACATTATCAGCACCTACTGCATCACCATGGAGATCCCCAGTCTGTTTTTAGATGAAATACCAATAAAATAAATTGTTGGTTATATTGATTTTGAAGATTTGTAGGCTGCATATGAGGCCATCAAAATTAAGCAGGTTGCCAACCACTAACCTATAGTAAGTAGATTTATTGTCATACTCTGCAATGAAATCATACTGAAATTTAAATTATTAAATCTGAAAAAAAACTTGTTTTGCAGTTGTCAGATTGAAAACTTAGTTTCAAATGCAGCAAATTTATAGAAGGTAGAGAGATTCTTTTCAGAGCGCCATTTCCTTGTGTAGCTCCTTTTTTGGACGTTTTTCCAGAAATAATATTGTTACTATTCGATGGAGAGGCAACACAGAATTTTGAGTGTTGCATTACTGAAATAAATCACTTACCTTTCCTTACAATCTCCTTCAGACTTATCCGTGGAACTGGTGGAGGAGCTGAGATCATCCTCCGACAACTGAAGTACAGGATTTTGCTTTTTCTGCATTAAGAGAAATACATTTTGGTTATTATACAGAAGAAGTATAGAAGACACAAGGTGACCAAGTTCCTTATAATGTGGCAATTTATATTTACATTTAATGTAAAGTGAAAATGTATACTACATGATTGCAAGATATACATTCCCTGGTCCTTATTGCTAGCTGATGCTTTGATAACAATCTGTGAACTCATGGATGTATCCCCACAGGAACCAACCATCTTTATGTACTTTTCTATGTTCCTCTGTTGAATAAAGTAGAAGGTCTATAGTGCTACAAATCCATCTGGACCTGTACTAATAGCTAAAGGAATTATAACCTTCTATTTTGTATCATCTCTTTAGATAGTCATCCCTTTGCATTTACAGAACATTAAACAAATATAAACATATTCTTGTTATAGAACTAGCCACATTCTAGTTTCTGGGATGGTGCTAGAAAGCCTGCTTGCATAGCTTGCAATTTATGTATATGACCATTGTTTGACTTCTCTTCATCATAATCCTTTTAGCTCCTTCAACTCTCCTGTCAATCTTATTGGATAAATTCAATAAGCTTTGATGTTCCATTGGAACCTGGCATGATGTGTCTCGCTCTACGTGGGATATTTCTGCTAATAATATTTGCTGATTTTTGCCTGCACATCAGAGGATGTTTTCTATACCGTAATACTTGTTTTTTTCCGCAGAAGGCATAGCGCATGGTTCCTATAGGACCTTGAAGCTATTTGAATCTGCCCCGTTGAGTTGTGCTAATCCTCTCACAATACACTCAGGTAATAGAGGAAGCAGGTTGATTTGACAGTGCACTTGAAAGTACTTGGTCTAAGCAGCCAGGTGATACTACTTATGAAGCATATGCAAAACTGAAACATGGGTGGTGTTCCAATGGTTTTTATATGATTTGTTCACATAAGGAACCAGTGGTACTTAGTGACTTCGCAAGATGGTTAACTGGTATGTTTAAAAGTTTGCTTACCTGCTCCCTTTATGTAAGCACCATCCCAAATCTTGTGCCTTAGCCTTTTATTGACAGAGATTTTAATGCCACTGTCCCAGTCACATAATTTATCAGATGAGGATATTCCTTCCCAATTACATAATAATGTTCAGATATGTTCTATGAAAAACTAGAACTCACCCCATATACACTTGGCAATGAATGATTGACAGCATTTATTTCTTGACGTCTGTCAACAACTTCAGCAGAGCCTCTTCTTATAGATGGTTCTTGTGTAAGAAACAAATAAATTATTAGTACGTTTTCATTCTTCTACAAAATATTTATGCTGTCCCAGCTCAACATTAACATATTTTACATGCTTAACCTATATTTGCATCCCCAAAATTATTCTGCATATACTCAGTGCTACAACTCTCAGCTTGTAAGCACTATACAGATTTCTTAGTTCATAACATGGCGTAAGTGAAGCCACATCAAACCCTGTATGGAAAGAAAAAAAAATCAGATCTGAAATAAGTTTCAGTTTTGGGTAGAGTCCCATAAATTATTCTACAATATTAAATACTGCTAATCTGGTGTCCGGCAATACCCAGTTCTGGTGGGTCTCGATGCCGGCCCAGTGTTGCCATGTGTGCATTTCTGAACTGTTACAGCCTTTTGTGGATCCACTGAATTGGGGGAGGATGCCAAACCCAAAGTAGCCATCAGTACTAAAGAACTTTATCTAAAACTGAAAATTCAATTATGGTTGAAATTCTGCTTTAAACACCACAGGCAACTGAATCCCAACAATTCAGGATGGTTTGTTATAAAAAGGGGACTAATGGGGATGGCCTCTAGAATGCTGAATCAATAACAACCTCCCCAAAATTCCACAAGACAGAAACAGAAGAGAGTGGCATCTGGATCTGTTGTGCTTTGGGGCACACACGCTTTGTGGTAAATTGGATAAAGCAAACTAATTGGCTGGCAGAATCTCAGTGCATATGAGCACCAGTAGTAAAGACCACTCATCTACTATCAAGATCAGTGTTGCATACAGGTCAGATTATAGATAGACAAGATAATAACCCCACCAAAATGTAGAAATAATAATTTAATCCACAGTAATACTGAATAAAATGTAATGTAAAATATATCTCACCTGATATTAATATTTCTTCTTGGGATTGTTTTAGTCGCCTTCGCTCTCTTGCTGACAAAGGGCGATAATCCTTTATAGAAGTAAGTACAAACACAAAGTTGACTGCAGTTTACAGGCAGATGTTTTATTGAAGTCAAACAATACTCAGTAGCTGTCAATAAGGATGTACAAATGCCAAAATACACAATCAGAATGAAGGGCCCATCAGAAAGTCTCAAAATTGTATGTTTAGACTAAATCAAAAAGGTTTATTAAAAAGAAAAAAATCCCATAGCCTGGGTGGACCTGGAGACCCACTATGTTGGGGTCCCCTCCATGGCATCACTCTGGGGTTTGGCTAATATAGATAGGCCACCAGCAGCTTCCTCTCTCCAATCTCTTAAATTCTGCTTATCCCTCTGGGACTCATGTCGGGTCAAATATAAATTGTCCTCCCCTATTTCACCTCTGACTCCCCTTTGGGGCAACCCACACTTCCCTCCTGGCAACTCAACCCAACAATTTAAAAACTGGATAAAGGCGGGATTACGGGTGGTCTCGGACTTGGTGGTTAATCAAACTTGGGCTTCTATGTCTGAACTTCATCATAAATTTGAACCGTTATGTCCGCTCTTTTTTGAGTACTTCCAGGTCCGACACTTCGCCATGTCTTTGCCCCCCCAGGAGGCTCTTCGGGCCCCGACCTCCTTCGAGTACATGTGTTTACATTCACCTCTCACTAAGGGGATGATCTCCCAGATCTATAATTGGCTCATAGATTATACCTTCGATACTCCAGGCCGACATGAGCGGGAATGGGAAAATGACTTGGGTCCTCCTCCAGACGACTTATGCTGGGAGGAGGTCAGGGAGGGGATTGCCAAGAGCTCGATCTCTACATTAATTAAGGAAACTGGCTATAAAGTGTACTATAGGTGGTACTATACTCCTGATAAGTTGTCTCGAATGTTTCCTACGGCCACTCCGAGCTGCTGGCGGGAATGTGGCCAGAGAGGTACGATGCTACACATATGGTGGACCTGCCCTCGCATAGTTCCTTTCTGGAACATGGTTCTTACACTCATAAACTCTGTGTCAGAACAACAGATAAGTAGGGATCCCTGGTCATTCCTTCTCTCTCGCCCTATACCTGATGAGAGCGCGCCCTCTAACAAGCTTATCTCTCATTTTCTGGCAGCCGCTAAATCCCTAATAGCAAAGCACTGGAAAGACCCTAGGGCTCCCTCTATGCAGGAGTTACGGTCATACATAGGACATGTCGCAAGCATGGAAAGTATAACGTGCTACCTTCATGATAAATCATATAACTTTGATAAGGTGTGGGCCCCGTGGTACTTTCTAGAAAGCCGTAGCTGCCTTTCCAGTACGGCTCCTCCTCCTGCAGATGGAACATAGCTCTTGGGCCGCCTCTGGACCCCCCAGGCTGGAATTGGTGCGCGGATGGTGAGTAATGTCTGTATGCTACCCCTCTCTCGTGCAGTCATTGTAACTGTGTGCCCTAGCTTTTCCTAGCAATGTTCCAAGTTTGCGTGCCTATTGGTTTATTAGTTATATTGTTGACAATATTTGTGCCTTTCTACCCCCCACCCTCCCTTCCCTTCTCTTTCCCCCACCGATATAAAAGTATAAAACTCAGAGGAAACACTTTGATTATTAATATTTTTCTTGTCCAAAATGTTATCTGTACTGTTCCTGTTGTTTCCTCTACAAATAAAGAGTTTAAAAAAAAAAAAGAAAAAAATCTATATGTGGAATTTTTCTTTAGGTGTTAAATGTGCAAAACAGACAGAAATGGGTCTATTTTGTAAATGTAGCCCATATTCTATGTCTTGCAGCTTCTTCTATCTTCAGTAGGTTGGCCGTACTGAGTCCTCAATCTACAGCCCCCCACCCCCCCAATATGTCACAAACCCAATGTCATCAAGCTTGAGACAATTAGTGGGAATTGCTCTTTGTCACTATTCTGTTCAGACAATGACATCAGGTGAAAAGATGAACCCCATTGCTGCATATGTGGAGTTATCATGTTGGAAGTGAAAGGACACATTCCTGCATAAACTCTTTGTTTGGTGAAGTATAAACAATTGGGTGAGTGCAATTTGGCCACATGTGTCAAACCCATCAGTAATGCAGTTCAGTAAGTGATCCAAAACACAGATCAAAGTGTGTTTTGGCAGCATAAGCGGTATGTCATCACCCTCTCATGTTATAAGTGGAAATATGGTACTGATTCGAAAAAATAAAATACATTATTTTACTGTACACTTACAGAAGAATTAAGTGAAAATTGCTTGTACTTAAAATGCACAGAATTTCGCTCTTTAAACAACATAAAGCCACCTACACGCTATACATTAGTGCACATACACCGATCAGCCACAACATTGAAACCACCTGCCTAATATTGTGTAGGTTCCCCTCGTGCCACCAAAACAGCTCTGACCCATCGAGGCATGGACTCCACAAGACCTCTGAAGGTGTCCTGTGGAATTTGGCACCAAGACGTTAGCAGCAGATCCTTCAAGTTTTGTAAGTTAAGAGGTGGGTCCTTCATGTCTTGGGCTTGTTTTTCCAGCACCTCCCACAGATATTTGATCGGAATGAGATCTGGGGAATTTGGAGCCCAGGTCAACATCTTCAACTCTTTGTCATGTTCCTCAGACCATTCCTGAACAATTTTTGCAGTGTGGCAGGGCACTTTATCTTACTGAAAGAGACCACTGCCATCAGAGAATACCTTTGTCATGAAGGGGTGTATTTGCTCTGCAACAAGGTTTAGGTAGGTGGTACGTATCAAAGAAACATCTACATGAGTGCCAGGACCCAAGGTTTCCCAGAAGAACATTGCCCAGAGCATCACATTTCCTCTTCCCATTGTGCATAGACAGACATGCACCCGGCCATCCACATGATGTAAAAGAAAACGTAATTCATCAAGCCAGGACACCTTCTTCAATTGCTCCATGGTCCAGGTCCAGCACTCACATGCCTATTGTAGACGCTTTTGACAGTGGACAGGGGTCACCATGGGCACTCTGACCAGTCTGTGGCTACATAGACCCATACGCAGCAAGCTGCGGTGCACTGTGTTTTCTGACACCTTTCTATCATTGCCAACATTAACTTTTTCAGCAATCTGTTCTACGCTAGCTCTTTTGTGGGATTGGACCAAGTGGGCTAGCCTTCGTTCCGCATGCGCATCAATGAGCCTTCGGCTCCCATGACCCTGTCGCCGATTCACCGGTTGTCCTTCCTTGAACAACTTTTAATCTGCATACCGGAAACACCTCAAAAGACCTGCTGTTTTGGAGATGCTCTGTCCCAGTCATCTAGCCATCGCAATTTGGCCCTTCTCAAAGTTGCTCAGATCCTTATGCTTGCCCATTTTTCCTGCTTCAAACACATTAACTTCAAGAACTGATTGTTCACTTGCTGCCGAATATATCCTACCCCTTGCCATTGCAAACAGATAATCAATGTTATTCACTTCATTTGTCAGTGGTTTTAATGTTGTGGCTGATATTTGTATATGTCTGCTATTTTCTCTACCCTGGCTTCTCAACATTTATAAAGCACAGTTCTTTAAAAAAATAGCTATATCTCCAAACACAGAAGTCATTACACACCTGTGAGGACACACTGCTATGTTTCGAACAGTCTACTGTTGTAGGACCTTTTCTCTCAGGGCTGCTGAAGGTCTTTCTCACAGTTTGATGACTTATGACAGGAGGAGAAGGCAGAGGTCTCGGACACTAGGAAATCATCAACATTTAGTATACCATTATTAAATATTTGCAAACACTGGCTGTTACTATCAAAAAGCGAGAAGTCAAAAACACCCTTGAATTATGGTATGTGTGCAGATAGCATACAGTATACCGCAAATAGGCTGTACACAGACAAGCAAGAACCTGATCTCACAAATGCTCGTCTGTATGTTCCTGGGATTCTGCACAAATGCCTACATTTTTTTTCTATCTATTCTTTAAATAGAATCTACCATCTTTAGCTTTATTACATTCATGTCATTAGCTATTTTTAGTGACATATTGGTAGCGGTGCTGAAGAACAATATGTGGCTCTTTTAACAAGGGGATTTTTATAATTACGTTCACTTTTTATACTTTGTAGAATTTGACAAAGGTATGCGAGGACAACCAAGTGGCAGCTCTACAAATCTGATCTGCCAATGCCCATGATGTACCTACCAAAAAGGACGGGCCGTCTGAATGTTTGATCAGCTAGGGCGGACCAGTAACCTCACCGCAGATCAGTCCTGCTGGATTGACATTCTAATCCAGCAGGAGACTGATGAAGAGGCACCGCATCCCTTTATATGTCGTGATACAGAACAAAGAGTGTCTGAATCAGGTGAGAAGACTCATGGGAAAGAGCTACCAGCTAAGACTTGCCTAGCTGAAGACTTGCCTAGCTGAAACAATAGCTAGGAGAAAAATGACCTTCCAAGTGAGAAAATCTAAAGAATGAAGGAGGTCTTAAGGAATACCCTTCAAGACCATCAGAACCAAGCTCAGATCCCACGAAGATAATGAAAAACAGATACTTAACATGGCCCGCTTCTTGTAAAGACAGTCTAACAGAATTTGAAGCAAAACAATGACCTACAGAAAACAATCTGCAGTATCTACATTGCCCTTTTTTGCAGGTCAATAAGAGTAATATTAAGAGCTGATGTTATGAGTATATGTACTAACATTTATTGCAGTATTGAATGCTTTGGGGACTTTAGGGAGGCCCCTTCTGTTTAGTTGCAAGGATAGTATATCAGCTATATCTTTAAAATATACAGTGGACACTGTCTTAAGATGGATTGCTCAGTAGTGACTACTTGCCAAATCGAAAGTGAGAAGGATCTCCAAGGAAACTACCCTATGAGGGAGCTGAATGGAACTCTTGAGACGCTCAAAATACCTGTTCCATGAGAAGAGAAGTGCATTTTGAATTGTAGACCTTGATCCTGTGAGTGCTGAATGTTTAGGGCTATCCAAGCACTTAAAAAGTACCACCCACATAAGAATGCCAACCACAGTAGCCTAATTGGCAGGGAGAGATTACACTTGTGCATCAAGAAAGGAGCTGCCTACGTGCATTTAACTTTCCACCAAAAATCCATAATGCACTAAAATAAACCGGTTCTGTGATAGAAATACCCAAGATATTTCAAACATTTCACACCACGATAGGTAGGCAGGAAAGCAGTCCATAGACTACTAGACACCAATCTTATCAGAGGCCTCAAATGACTGAAAATCTTGTAAATGTATGGGGCCACAAACTTGGTAGTTTCGCATGTCTGATTTATGAAATGCCTGGCATTCAAACATAGATACCTCAATAAGGCACTACACAATAATGATTTGTATTTTTTTATGTATTTTCTGAGAGTGTGAGGGGGGGGGGAAGGGTGTGAGACTAGTTCTCCATTAATACCCTTGAGGTATTGTTTAACACACAAATATGTGTCCACAAGCATCACCTGATCAGAATGTGCAGACATGTCCTCTTTGATTTTGTGTCTTCTCAGTCTGGATAAAGATGGCTCAGAAACAGAACTGTGAGGTCGCATTTCAGTTCTTGCCGGTACTCCATCCTGAAGAAAAAACAATGCTTACTATAAATGATGCTACTGGAAGCAGGATACAATCATTTGCATATGTGTATTATAATTTGAATAAAACATCACAAAACATGAGGTCACATGATTATTTTTCCAGCACTGGACACATTTAAACTTCTATGCAAACCTTCAGCTTTTCTGCTAGTCACACTTACAGGTTCTAGAACAGGAACAAAGGGTTCTAAGAGCTTTTCCGTAGAGTCCAAAGCTTCCTACACACAAACAAAAACAAACAACTTTGCATTAGACTCTGGAATTTCTCTAATAAAAATGCATAAATATACTTTTAAGTTGATGGATAGGATCCTTTTTTGTGTTCAGGACAAAAACAGTAAAATTATTTCATTTTTACACATTGCAAAATGTGGTGGTGATTGAGCACTGGTAAATACTTTTAATCACACTTGCCAACCTCCCGGAATGTCTGGGAGTCTCCGGGATTTCAGGGAGTCCTGCCACACTCCCAGAAGAGCAGGCACTCACCTGGATTCCAGGCAGAGGGCACAATTTGCGTAGTTGGACAATACATGCTGTCATGATTATGGCCTAATCAGGATAGTTAGGAAAATAATATATTAACATTTATATAAATATGGTCATAATCAATCCCAAAAAACTTAAGTTACTTGACATAACATGGCTTCCTGTAAATTAATGTGTATAAGCAAACAAGATGTTAATGTACTTTGATATATGATTCTATCACCTGGCTTTACTTGTTTATTCAGAGATGCCTACATTAAAATGCTACATTATGTAGAAAATGGTTTGGTTTACAGTAGTTCTGATTAAATTGGGTTGTGATTCAAGTTTGGGATCAGTAAGGGATTAATTGAAGACTATCTAAGAGGGACAGCACTTGAACTAAACCTTAGTAATAGCAGAGGGACTGTGTAATATACTTTTTTGGAATATTAGTAATTTTTTTGGACAGACCGGAAGGTTTTGTTTAGATTAACCCTTTCATTCCCTCAGGTGGGTCTAGTTGTGACACATGAACTATTATGTAACATGAGAACTTGATTTGGAGGATACTACACAAATACATTATTGGAGGTGTGAAAACCTTAAATGGGAAACAGTGCATTGAGAGATTCTGTATCTGTGGTGCATTTACATCAAGGGTAGTTCGAATATGTTCTGAAGGAACTCCTGCTGGTTAAATTTCACAAAGTAACAAGATCCTGTACTATTAAACACTACAATACAACAACAATTAGTAGCATAATATTAAACATTTACAGACTTTGGAGTAAAGTACACCAATCTTCAACGGTCACCCTTCCCACCAAAACGTCTGTACATAAACAGATGACAGAAGACTGTTGCCCAAAAAAAAGTGAACGCTGCATTATTGTTGATCCATTTGCTAAAACCTATGTAAACATAAATAGGGCTACTAGCTGAATTATAGTATTAGGGGAAAATCACCTAATACTATAAATAGACCTACTGCAATGAACTAAGTTCATTGCGTATCGGAGCTACTACATAGTAGAAGCTGTTTGCGGCGGTCCTGCTTTTTTTTTTCCCCTTCAATCAAGTAAGAATCGTGGATATTACAAATATGGGGCCCTCCTGGCTGAAGCAAAAAATACTTCAATCAACAAGGGGGCCCTCCTGGCTGAAGACTGCAATCAACAAGGGGGGCTTTGTGCCCAAGAAGAACAGAAGACATTACAAGACTTTGGATACAAATATTTTTGGGACATTTCAAGCAGGGACATTGGATCTACAAATAGTTTTTAGACTTTGCAAGCTGGACTTTGGATACAAAATTATTGGGGACTTAGTTGACAGCCATTTGTGGATTAAAAGCTGCTGATGACAGATGAAAACATCTGTGGTAAGTATAGGGTATTTATTATTTTTAATAAAAATATGTGGTATAAATGTGGGTGTTTACTGTCTTTATTGTGTGTTTATTATTTTTATTAAATAGATGTGGTTTTAATGAGGGTGTTGTGGTTTGTAAACATTTTGTTTTGTGGAACTACAGGTCCCAGCCAGCCCTGGGTGTGAGGGCATGTTGGCACTTGTGGTTCACCAAGTGCCAACATGGCCTGGCTGCCATGCGTATGCTGGTGCTTGTAGTTATACAAGTATCAGCATGATCACACTATTTATGGCACTCTGGCTGGCTGGGACTTGTAGTTCCACAAAACAAAATGGCGTCTGTTTATTTTTTCAACTATAATTGCCGTTATTACCCTACACCCACCGTCCAGGGGTGTAGGAAGAGCACTGGGCTGGGTGTCCCTAGAGAGGGGGCCCACTCGTTTTTTTCAGCGGACCCCACTCCCTAGGGAATCCAGCCCAGCGCTGAACAGCCTGGGGTTGGTTTTCATTATGCTAGCAAGCAGCGTGTTGTATCTGGCATGCTTGAAAGCAAACTCTCCTGAGTTTGCTTAATAGCAGCTTCATACATTTGAGACTTGTATAGCTGGAGTGGCAAACAGTTGGGAGTTTGATCTCTATCGATTTTGGAAATAGCGATTTTGACAGAAGCACAACTCTGGCGGTTTTACATGAGATCTCAGCTTCATACATCTGCAAGTTTCAACTCTTCCGAGAAAATCGCTGGATTTGCAAAATCGGACCTTGATACATTTACCCCCAGGTTTCTGACAGTCTATTTGCTGGGGGAAAAGCTCAACGCAAACCAAATGCTGGCGAGATCTCTCTTGATCAAGCGGATATAGATTCTCTAACTTATTGTAATAATATATTTAAATTATTAGCACAGTTTATATCGTTGCAAATGTACTGATTCTTGATACTGTGTATTGGAAATGTACTTATTTTATTATATTGTGTAGAACTTTGTATAGGAAATGCCTTCATTTCTCAGGTATTGATTTATAACTTCTGAGACAAGATGTCATGATTGGATTTGTATAACTTTTTCAAAGAAAGTCTCTCATGTTAATTTGATCTTTGCATATCAGTGGCCAACATGTTTGTTCAGCCTGTATATACAGCAGGGAGAGGCGCTGCCTCTCTGTGTGTGTGTGGCTTGTATCATGAATCGCAGATCCTGTCCGAATAATGCACACAGAAGGTTTTAGGATATCACAGATAAGTGTAAGTTTTGTTAAGTATGAATTGCATTTAAATCCATGTTTTGGAGAAACATATTGCATCTCAATACTAAAAATAACTCAGACTTCTTGGGACCACAAACAGTGCAGGGGGCTGGCTTACCCCTTCTTAGGCTGTGTCCAAAACTATTATTGTTCAATCTGACTTTCTGATCACTGGTACCTTCAACCAATGTGAACTGTCCTTATCAGGACACGAGCTAATAAACATCACTTGCTTCAAGATCCTGCTTTGACAACTTCTTCCCTGCTGTATTTCCTGTGACCTACAGATTAGACCCAAATCTAATCTGTTTTCGGCCGTTCTGAGGTTTGGACCCAGCTTTCTATTACCAACGCTTTGCCACTACCTACAGCTCAGGCCAGTATGATAGGCCAGGGGGGATCCATCCACAGCAACCCTGATCTATAGTAAGGTCAGGGGTACCAGCCCAGGTGCATCAGCAAGGGGGTATACTAGCAGCTACAGTTACCCAGAAGGAACGCGATTCTGGATGCTGTAAGGGGACCAGTGGTGACAGCAGCTTAAGCCCCTCCTACTGCGGTTAGAGGGCGCAATTGGGATAAAGAAAGGGAACAGTGGCAATGTAAGCCCAGCCGGTTCCCAGCAACAACAGACAGGGTGTCATAGGCGATCCATCCTTTTACAGTGTCCATTTTTGAAGCTGTGCAGTTTGCACACTTTCACTCACAGACTTTTCAGAAAAACAATCTATGCAAATAGCCAAGTCCAATCTACGCTTGGCCAATCAATTCATCATGATGTCACCTTAAACACGCCAGTCTCTCTTTTGGTGGCTGAGAGTGGACAAATTCAACAAGGGTTGTTCCTTCCCCATCTGGGACTAGACCATAGTGACTACAAACGCCAGCTTACAGGAATGGGGAGCTGTGACTGTGCAGGGTCTTTTATCCCGCAAGGAGGCAAAGCTTCTCATCAATGTGCTCGAGCTCAGCGTGGTAGCAGAAAATTGGTTCATGAATATCACAGCTCACTCTACAAGATCGGTGAACACTTCATGGGTAGCGTGGCATGGAGCCTCGGCTGAGCGGCCACCAGGTCCTCACTCCTCACCTGCACAAAATGTAACTTTTTCAATATTTTTTGTCTCTAAAAAAACTAGGTTTTGACAAGAGGTTTGCGCACAGCTATGTCTGAGCATACCCTCCACCCTAGGGGCAGATTTGAAATGTCCCATTGTTGCAGTGTCCCTGAAATAGGAAGACAGGGAAAAAAGCATTTTAGTACTTACATTAAATCAATTTCCCGATTCCCTGTTTATCTCTTTTTCCTCTACCGTCTTAAACTTACATCCTTCCAATCTCCTGGCTATTACAGAAACCTCATCTGTCACCGTCTACCCTGCAAATCTACAAATTTGGCCACCACTCTCTACTACAGCACTGTCACCTTTGTCCTAGAGAAGGCATCTTCAGCCACCACATGCCACTTCCGATTTTCCAAACCTCACAACAATCACACCAATCTAACCAGAAACCTGCAAAAGTGCTCCCGAACCGCTGATCATCACTGGAGGTAATCTTGCTAAAATGCCGATTTCCTTCACTATAAATTCATGCTTTCTTCTTATGCCCTTTCCCTAGCCAAACCTACTTCACTTCTTTACTCAATTCTCTAAACCCCAACACATGTCTGGTCACTTTCAACTCACTTCTCCACCCATCTTCACCACTTCCACCTTCCTCCTTTACAACTGATTACTTTGCCACCAATTTCAAATAGAAGAGCGACATAACCAAACATGGTATCTCCTCACATTAGACCCTGCAAACATTGTCTACCCTTTTCTGCACTTCCACACTCAGTTAATTCTCCCCTGCAATTGAGGATGATACACTCTACACTATTTTCATCCTCTTAAACCCACAATCTGCTACCTTGATCCCATCCCTTCTCAGATCCCTTTCCCCAATGTTTCCCTTGCTCTATCTCTTAAACCTCTCTGTTACGAACGCCACATCTACCTCCATATGAAATTCCCCACCATTCTTTATCAGACACTCTTACAAGTTCCAAAGCTTTAATGTTCTCTTAAAACCCACCTATTCTCTGAATTCTACACAACGATCATTTGACTCAGCCCCGACTCCTCTCACCCCTGAGCATGGATACCTTGCTGTCCCAAATTCCAACCTGAGCTCCTCAATTGTACTTTCATGCCCAGTGAATGTAATCTCTCAGGAGCAGGGCCCTCTCCACCCTTATTTCACATCTGCACTGATCTCAGTGTTACCTTGCATGTAACTATTTTTAATGTATGCTATTCCCCTACTGCACATTACTGTGGTGCTTTACAAATAAACAATAGTAATATTATTATTACCGTATTTCCCCATGTATAAGACGCACCTTTTTCCCAAAAATTTTGGGTCTAAAAACTGGGTGCGTCTTACACAGGGGTAGTAGCGCTCACCTTGTCAGATGGTTCCTCTGTCCGGTAAAGTTTTCTTTCTTCTGTCCGTTCTGATCCTGATGCTGGAAAGTCGCTAAAGGTCCTTTTTGCGATGACTGGATGTGGTGCGTGAACCGCAGTTGGAACACACACTTCCGGTTTCTGCATTTGGCGTTTTTCCAATCAGGACCTTGTCAAGGTCCTGATTGGACATCCGGTCATTGCGAAGAGGAAGGTAATTGGTTTTCCAGCATCAGGATCAGAATGGACAGAAGAAAGAAGAATTTACTGGACAGAAGAAGCATCTGACAGGGTAAGGCAGAATAGACAACAGCGTTGTCTCTCCTCTGTATATGCTGCTCAATTACTCTGTGAAAAAATTGAGGATAATGTTTATCCTCAATTTTTTCACATGATTTATATAGGTGCGTCTTATACAGTGGAGTGTCATATACATGGGGAAATACGGTATAATAATTAATAATGGTACAAGATAAAAGATCCGGTGGTAGTCAGCATATCGATGCTGACTACCCCGACAATACTTACCCCGGCGCGGCTAATTCACGACCTGGGTCCAGGACGACTGCTGTGACCGGCGACTGCCAGGGATCACAACCAATGAAGAATCCGGCCACTCTGCATGACGTCACTGCCGACCGCAACGCTCTTCTCCTTGCTGTTAAGGTGGAAATGTAAGTATGCGGCCATAGACAATGTACAACGCATACTTACATTTCCACCTTAACAGCAAGGAGAAGAGCGTTGCGGTCGGCAGTGACGTCATGCAGAGTGGCTGGATTCTTCATTGGTCAGGATCCCTGGCAGTCGCCGGTCACAGCAGTCGTCCTGGAGCCAGGTCGTGAAGTAGCCGTTCGAGGTCGCCGCGTCGGGGGAAAGTATTGTCGGAATAATGGCAGCCATTAGTCCGTACCCCACCCAAAAGATCAAAGATCAGATGAGGTGATTTCAATATTCCTATATTCTACACAGGTGATGTTACAATTAAAAACATGTTTTCTAATACTTGAAATTGAAGAGAAGATCTATCCGCAAATAATGACCTATATATATCACACACATTCAAACATACGGTACGTACATAGAGTATATACAGACACATTTATTTAACCTATTTGATAGAAAATATGAGCTACCTGGTTCATCTTTTCTTCACCTTTAATGACTGGCTGTAAAAGTTTCATGGTGTCCTCTTCATCCTCCATGCTAGCATGAGAAACTGGCTGTGAAATGGTATTTTCTATGTTGGAGATTAATGCTGGCTGAGGCTGTGCTTGTGTGTCCTGCGATTGGGGACCATTCCGTGTCACTTTACACGGAGAGTCCTTTGAGATGCAACTATTCTGAGGCTCAGGTATCAAATGTACATCACATGGCTCTTTTTTGTCATCAGGAAGGATATCGATATCCACCTTGCTGAGTGTTGAAATAGACACTGCTGTGTTGTTCATGTGTGGGAGGTCGGGAGCTGCTGGGGAGACAGCTTTCATCTTTACTGGACTTCTCACCTTATGCTGTATAGGTATGAAACAAACAAATGTACATTAAAAGACAGAGGTTCCAACATCAACAACGAGGCATTTGATCATCTGGAGGAATACAATGAACTGCAAATCTGTTTTTGTTTCAGCCCTAAGAAAAGTAACTTGGTTTTTACAAGAAACCTAATGAGGATCAATTACTGTATTTGAGTTAATATGACTGACAGGTAAAGCAGGAAGGTGAACTTTAACCACAATGAATGTATGGAGTAATGTAGAATGCTATAATATCCAAAGAGTATATGTACAGCACAATTCCTATGCATGAGTGAAGTATAGAAGCTGTACATCATATATACTGATAACATATCTGAATTTATAAGGAATCCAGCAAATCACACACAGTGATTGTGCTTGTAGATGGCCAGCAAGAGCTGAGTTCATCAGTTTCCTTGTTTGCAAGTGAACAATAAGATTATTACCACTTTATGTTCTTTTGCGTGGTCGAGGGCTATCCGTGGCTGTACTTCTTGCTCCGGCTCCCACTGTTCAACATGTCTGGGAATGTTACTTGGATTTGAATGTACCATTTTCTTTCGCCGTTTGCCCTGTTTTCTTAAAAAGCAAAAACAGCCAGCTGGGCTATTTTTATATTCCAAGACCAAACTTATCATCATACATATATAATAATATCAATTCAGCTTCTTAAAACTAGACTTAATATACTATAGTTTATGGTAACATGAAACATTACTGTACTTTAAACATGATCTACTTCCTAGGAACATTACTTACAGTTTTGTATTCTGTAAGAACAAAGCAATGTGCTCTTTGATGTATGCCTTTCTTAGTATTTGCCTCACTGTTGGCCTCTTTTCAGGTTGTCGGCTTAGCATTGTCCCAATCAAATCTCCCAGTTCATTACAGTAATCTTTAGGCATTGGAGGCAGCTGGAAGGTGACAATACAGAGATATGACAGTTTGAATGCTGGAGCTTATGATATTCTTTATTTGTGTACTTACATACAGAAGGCTATTGTAGGAATTTAAAACTAAGCAAAACTCACTAAAGACTAGAGACTACCATATATCAGAGAATGTCATCATCATCATCATCATCATTTATTTATATAGCGCCACTGATTCCACAGCGCTGTACAGAGAACTCATTCACATCAGTCCCTGCCCCATTGGAGCTTACAGTCTAAATCCCCTAACATACAAACACAGGGAGACAGACAGAGACTAGGGTTAATTTTTGATAGCAGACAATTAACCTACTAGTATATTTTTGGAGTGTGGGAGGAAACCGGAGCCCCCGGAGGAAACCCACGCAAACACGGGGAGATCATACAAACTCCACATAGATAAGGCCATGGTCGGGAATTGAACTCATGACCCCAGCGCTGTGAGGCAGAATTGCTAACCACTTCGCCACCGTGCTGCCCAATCAGAGCACTTAATTAGGTACCACAGACATTTGTTTCACAACCTTTATTGGTTGCTTTCTTTTTAATGACGAACATTGCATTGGCATGAATTTCTCAGCATACACAGTACAGTGCTGCCTACTGTAATGGAAATAGAGGATCATCATGGCAGCTCCCAGTTAGGGATGGTTGAAACTGTAGAATGGAGATAGGCAAGCATCACTCTCAGTATTGTAATTGCAAAAATCAATGCATACAATATAGTTTTTTTTATACTAATAGTTTATTTTTCTTACTTTATGCATTTTAAATGATTAACTCTATCCAAACCCAAACTAAACATGTTGCTTACGTAAGGTGATCCTCATATTTGGGTGTGTTGGTTGACTTAACTATTTCTGGAGCACAGTTCTCAGTGGAACACCTTCAAAATGCTTAATGTCACATTGTAACTGGGAGCACCATGCTTACGGAGTACAAGCGAACAAAACGATAAGGTGCAATAATTAGACAAAAGGAATGCACTTTCCGAGTTGTAGCATTAATTGGCATTTGAAAGCACTACCCTAACCAAATACAGAGATATATGCCGACCATATATCCACAGGTGAAAATCATATACAAAATACATATATGTATTTTAATCAAAGACTACAGACTGTACAGAAAGTGAGGACTCACTGTGTGTTTTTATACATACTGTACAACCAGGGAAGGGCTGGCAAAGTTTAGCCTGCGGGGCAAGATTTAACTCAGCAACCTATTTTAAAGGAAAAAGTGCAGGTGGCCCCGTGACCCACCCCAAGGTAGACCACTATGGGACCAGCCCGGGAGGCTGATGCCCCTCTGCACCCCAGCCCTGCCTGCCCCGTTGCTGTGAAAAGTGAATGCAATGGCAAGCAATTTTCCAACCGATATAAAATAACAAAATGAAAACAATACCAATACCATTTAGTTGTATTCTATGCAATTACATGTTAAACATACAGAAACCATTAAGGTGGCACAACAGATTTAAGAAATATATGCATTAGAAATTATTACCTTGCCTTCAATGATACGATATACTAAAGAGTTCATGTCCTTAGCATTGAATGCATGCTTGAGCGTTGCCATCTCGTATACACAACATCCCAGTGCCCACACATCAGACTGCAGGATCACAGAATACAAGTACATTGGTTACTATTGTGGTGCTGTATGGCTGTCTGCAATAACACAATCTCACCTAGGGTCATGGTAAAATGTCAATAACACAAAGAAATATATAGAAATAGACAACCAGTTTAGCAACATTAATGGGCATCTTCGGAGATTGCTATTACTATGGTCAAATAAGTAAGAAAGTGTATTATATAGTGTAGTTTAGTATATGTAAATGACCTTTTAATAAGAATAAAGAGACGATCCATCTGACAGTAAGATACGTGTGTAGTTGAAAGTGACCTCAAGAGTTTATGAAGCATTAGTATAATGCATCTACCATTACCTTATAATTATATGGTTTATTAGAAAAAAGCTCTGGACTCATGTAATAAGGGGTCCCGATGAGAGTACTGGCCATATCATACTGGCTCTCCAGAACCCTTGCAATCCCCAGGTCTCCCACTTTGATGATGTTCGATTTAGTCAGGAAAATATTCTGAGTTTTCAGGTCACGGTGCATTATGTGCAAATCATGTAAATACTGCAAAGAGAAGACATTAAGAGCATGAGTTTAGAATGCTATGTGCAATAGTTGCTATGCGCTGGATGTTAATATACATTGTTGTTGAGATTGCCTGTAGTCTCAGGATCTCTTTTGTGATCAATTGACAACTCGGTTAAGTGAAGACATATGCAATATAATCTAGTCCAGGCCTGTCCAACCTGCGGCCCTCCAGGTGTTGTGAAACTACAAGTCCCAGCATGCTCTTCCAGCTATCAACTGGTTGTCTACTGGCAAAGCATGCTGGGGCTTGTAGTTTCACAACACCTGGAGGGCAGCAGGTTGGACGGGCCTGATCTAGTCCTTCATAAATTCTATAAAGGGAAAAAACAACCATTAAACAAATAAATTGCAGCAGGTGATACGGGTTTCAATGATATATTTTAAAATGATCACTCATTCTATAATTGAAACACTAAAAGCCTAAGAAGATACATTTAAAAATGTATTGACTTCTTCAGTAAAATATATTATGCTATACCAGCAATGCAGTGTAGCAGCCAGTAAAGCCCAACAGTTTGGTGGAAACTACTGCATTATCGGCGACGTTATTCATAACGCAGGAGCTATTCAAAAAGTGTCATAATAACACCTTGCAAAAATGATATGTGCTATACTATAAAATTACAACATAGTAAATATAATTAAAAACCTTATTACCTGAAGTGCCATGGCGATCTGTACGAACCACTCCACCACTTGGCTCTCTGGAAGAAGTTTTCCTTTTTGTTCCTTCAGTTTATGGTACAAATCTCCCCCTTCACAGAAGCCCATGACAATATACAGTAGCCCATCTCCACCCTCCCATGATTCCTTATATGCCACAATGTTTGGATGTTTGAGCTGAGAGAGAAGCTGAGCCTCCTGTTCCGCTGCTTTCCGCTCTCGATGGGGGGCATTGCGAAGATTCAGCTTCTTAATCACATACTAGGAAAGAAATATAAAATCCATATGACAAAGTATAATGTGGGTGATATTATTGTATGTAAACCTGTGCCACATTATATTACAACATATAGATATACACAGGTAATAATCAAATGAATGCTCAAGACTAAACTTTAATGGGAGCAAAGGTTTGGAAAGACAATTGACATGTGCCGCAAAGCACTTTTATTTAAGTAATCTGGGGCCTGATTCATCAAGGTACGCAAACTCATACGCATCTGCTAAACGGGACTTGAGCTACGTAAAACACCACATACGCAGCGCAAACAGAGCAGATACGGCACTCAAAGTCAACTCAATCTCAAACTCCAACGCAAATATAACGGTTTGCGTCACTCAAAGTATGAAACACAGATGCGTATGCGTTTGTGTACCTTGATGAATCAGGCCCCTGGTGATCATAGATTGTACTACATTGTCACAATCTGAGACATATATTCTAGAGGAGCAACCATTAACCTATATACCAGCTTTGCATTCACTGTAGAAATTAGGGGCCCGATTCATTAAGGATCTTAAATGAAGAGGTATCTTAGTTCAGTCTCCTGGACAAAACCATGTTACATTGCAAGGGGTGCAAATACTGACTGTTTTTTCATGTAGCACACAAATACTTAATAGCTTATTTGTACACTGAAATTTAAAGTTGATATTTGTGTGCTACATGAAAAAAACAGTCAGTATTTAACTTATGTGCAAAACAGAAAACTAGTTTGCACCCCTTGCATTGTAACATGGTTTTGTCCAGGAGACTGAAATAAGATACCTCTTCATTTAAGATCCTTAATGAATCAGGCCCTAGGAGATGATGTGTCTTTGCAGAGGGAGGTGAAATTATTGAGTAAAACTGATGTAAATGTTTTGGGAATTAAGTCATCTTATAATTTACCAATGATTCCAGGTATTTCGTTGAATACTTTTCATTTACAATTATACATGGATATTAAGTCATTCATTTATTCTAAATCTGAGTCAAGTTTGTTATCAAGAGAGTTGATGCATTAAAGTAATAAAAGATGTCAATTGTGGTGATGCCAAAAACTATGTTTATAGATGAAGTAACGAGGCAGCTTATTTATAAACTTCTAAGGTCTGAGACTGATTCCACTTTCACTTATCAAGGACTTTTGTAATTACATTAACAGAATGGAGAATAATCTAGCATATTACGCAAAAATCTGTGATTAGAACTATTTCTAGAAAACCTGCTTAGTATCTTCTGCCACAAATAGACAGCAGTAGATCTGCTAAACCTTCTAAAAATGAAAAGTGGAGATGTTGCCCATAGAAACCAATCAGTTTGTAGCTATCATTTATTTAGTAATATGTCTATTTTGCAGACATCTTAGACCTGAATATATAGGAATTATTTAGTTACAGAGGGATACAGAAGCAACACCACTTCTAACTCCCTACTTCATTACAGCAATTTCAGTCCTGACAATACTAGCCAAAAGTCTGCATTTAATAACTTGTAGAAAACAGTATGTGATCTCCTGCAATATCCATCATTAACAGTTGTGTGCCGAGCTTAACCTTTTCATGATGATTATTATCAATTAATAAACCAGTCCTACTACAAAAATATCTTACAAAAGCTTCTATCTTCCACCAAAAGAGTTGATAATGTTAATGCACATTGTGTGGTATTTTAATATCAACATTTCTCCCAACCCCAAGAAAAGATTTGCCTGCATCGTATCTACAGTTTCCATTATCTCCATATCAGTAAATTCAGTTTCCCATTGTAAGCTTAGATAGACGAGCTCTGTACCTCGTTTCACTGTACTAGTAATACTATTGATGTATGACAGATCTAGCCTCCCATCAGTGTGTTTACAAAATTATATAGTATAGCAGTGTCATTACGGTCTTCCTATTCTGTGGTACAGTACAGAATAATTATGGAACACTTTTGTTATCTATTGCCACTATTTCTCTACTCTATAAGGAATTTGTGTAGTATTACATTTTATAGAATGCTAATATACTAATGAAGTATGTTTATGTAATAAAATGTAGCATAGTTAAATAGTATTATTATAGTGCAATAGTATACAGTGTAGCATGCAGTACAGTATTGTACAGTGTATTATTATATAGTGCAGTAGTGTAATATTATACACTGTGTAATATGCAGTAATATATTACACAATGTATTATTATATAGTACAGCAGTGCAGTATTGTTCACTGTACAGTATTCTATTATACAATGTAACATGCTGTAATGTAGTATTATGCAGTGTATTAAATGGTACAGTATTGCAGTATTATACAGTCTAACATGCAGTACTAGTAGTAGTGTAGTAACATGTAATGTATTATTACATAGTATAGTAGTGTAATTGTATACAGTGTAGTATGCAGTAGTGTAGTATTATTTCATGTATTATATAGTACAGTAATACAGTATAGTATGTATCACTATAGAATTATACAGTGTAATAGTTAATATTTTCCAGGGTAGCTTGCAGCAGTGCAGTATTATACAGTACAGTAGTGCAGTATTATAGTGTAGTGTGCAGTATTATACAGTACAGTAGTGCACTATTATTGTGTACTAGTGCAGTATTATACAGTACAGTAGTATAGTGTAGCGTGCAGTATTGTACAGTAGTGCAATATTATAGTGCAGCATGCAGTATTATACAGTACAGTAGTGCAGTGTAGCATGCAGTATTATACAGTACAGTAGTGCAGTAGTGTTGTATAGCATGCAGAATTTTACAGTACACTGGTGCAGTAGTATAGTGTAGTATACAACATGCAGTATTATACAGTACAGTAGTGCAGTTGTATGTATTATACAGTACAGTGCAGTAGTATAGCTTAGCATGCAGTATTATACAGTACAGTGCAGTAGTATAGTGTAGCATACAACATACATTAGTATACAGTACAGTAGTGCAGTGGTATAGTGTAGCATGCCGTATTATACAGTACATTAATGCAATAGTATAGTGTAGCATGCAGTATTATACAGTGCAGTAGTACAGTGTAGCATGCAGTATTATAAAGTACAGTAGTGCAATAGTATACTGCAGCATGCAGTATTATATAGTACAGAAGTATATATTGTACCATGCAGTATTATACAGTGTAGTAGTACAGCGCAGCATGCAGTATTATACAGTACAAGAGTACAGTGTAGCATGCAGCATTATACAGTACAGTAGTGCAGCGCAGCATGCAGTATTATACAGTACAGTAGTACAGTGTAGCACGCATTATACAGTACAGTAGTACAGTGTAGCATGCATCATTATACAGTACAGTAGTGCAGTAGTACAGCGCAGCATGTAGTATTATTCAGTACAGTAGTGCAGTGTAACATGCAGTGCAGTAGTACAGTGTAGCATGCAGTATTATACAGTGCAGTAGTACAGTGTAGCATGCAGTATTATACAGTACAATAGTGCAGTAGAACAGCTCAGCATGCAGCATTATACAGTAGTGCAGTAGTACAGTGTAGCATTCAGCATTATACAGTACAGTAGTACAGTGCAGCATGCAGTATTATACAGTACAGTAGTGCAGCATGCATCATTATACAGTACAGTAGTGCAGTAGTACAGTGTAGCATGCAGTATTATACAGTACAGTAGTGCAGTACAGCATGCAGTATTATACAGTACAGTAGTGCAGTGTAGCATGCATTATACAGTACAGTAGTGCAGTAGTACAGTGTAGCATGCAGTATTATACAGTACAGTAGCGCAGTAGTACAGTGTAGCATGCAGTAGTATACAGTACAGTAGTGCAGTGGTACAGCGCAGCATGCAGTGTTATTCAGTACAGTAGTGCAGTGTAGCATGCAGTATTATACAGTACAGTAGTGCAGTAGTACAGTGTAGCATGCAGTATTATACAGTACAGTAGTGCAGTAGTACAGTATAGCATGCAGTATTATACAGTACAGTAGCGCAGTAGTACAGTGTAGCATGCAGTGTTATTCAGTACAGTAGTACAGTGTAGCATGCAGTATTGTACAGTACAGTAGTGCAGTGTAGCAAGCAGTATTATACAGCAGTTGAGAGTATGACACAAAGCATGTTACCTGTTTCCCCTCTGCCCGATGTGTGGCCAGGCTGACTTCTCCGTAGCTTCCCTTCCCTACCAGTCTAACGACCCTATAAGCCTCCAACTCCGTTCGCAGCCTATGCTCCTCCATCCCGTTTCCAATTTACCACATCCCGACCGTCCCGTACTTCACGAAGACTTCATTCTTCATCACAACTTCCGGCAGCTTCCCAGTAACCAGGCAACCAGATCCCGATGACAGGAAGCTGCCTTGTAGAAGAACGTTTTCACCAGAGGTTAGACATGTGTGTACTGCTCAGCGACACCTACAGGACAAAGTTAGTTGCTACAGCCCTAACAAAACGGAATTATATTTTTCAACAGTGACAAGTTGACAATATAGTTGCCAAAATTATTATTACCATTTATTTATGTAGCGCCACAAATTCTGCAGCGCTGTACAGAGAACTCACTCACATCAGTCCCTGTCCCATTTGGGCTTACAGTCTAATTTAGACTGTCTAAATTCACTAACATACTTGCCAACTCTACCTGAATGTGAGGGAGACTTCTTGAAATAGGGGTGATCTCCCTCTCTTCCTGAAGAGTCTGGCATTCTCCCTGATGCTGAGCCAGTACAAGATGTGGTTGGTTTCGCCATCTGTGGAATGATGACACAATTCAGAAATTGTGTCCTATGTCCATGTATTGACGACTATGGAGGTGCAGGGGCAAACGGGCAAAAAAAATGAGAGAGAGAGCGCGAGCTGCTGCGCATGCGCCCGAGCATGCGCAGCAGCTCCATTTCGGCGATTCTGAATTGGACAGCACTGCCGCAGACGCTTCTTTGACAGCGCTGCGGCTGCTGTACAGTGCCGTTCGTTCACGGAGGGGGTTTCTGGTTCACCCCCCCTGCGTGCGCCCCTGAGGTGGCCATTTTCATGGAGACTAACATTTAATCAAAGACTGACAGGTAAGGCAACATGAATTCAGTAATGGAGGCAGAAATGTAAAAGACACTTCAGTCTAGAGATTCATTAGCTGCTTTTCTTTAACACATAGTTGCCTACTCTCCAGGAATGTGTGGGAGACTCTGCATTTCTGTAAGACCTCCCGAGCTCCCAGGAGAGCATTGCAACCTCCCAGGTTCTCGCCCCCGCAATAGATCATACTTACCAACTCTCCCGGAACGTCCGGGAGACTCCCGCATTTTGCATGAGTCTCCCGGACTCCCGAGAGAGTGTGGAAATCTCCCTGATCTGCCCAGAAGTGGGCAGAATACGGTTCAAACGCCGCGATTCACCGTTGGTGCTTTAGAACCAACCTTAGTTCTCCACCTCCCCTCTCTTAAAATTTCCCTTGAATTACAAATTGTACAGACATACAAATGTTCAGCCCCCTCAGCCCCCTCAAACTGGCACAGTCCCGCCTAAATTGGGACATTTGCGATAATGCCTGAAGAATAAGTATGGTTAGTAAGAAAAATTGTACTGTGCAGAGGTTAGTGCCAAATAATTGGGACTACAGTTTCCAGGTGTTAATATCATGCGTGGCAATTAGAGATGTTAACTGACCCCCGTTTCTGGTTTTGGTTTTGGATCTGGATTAACTTCATGTTTTGGTTTTGGCAAAACTGCCCTCGTGTGTTTTGGTTTTGGATTTTTTAGAAAAATTGCTAAAATATGCTAAAAACACAAAATTTGGCTCTGTTTTTGTTCCTACATTATTATTAACCTCAATAACACTAATTTCAAGTTATTTGCAGTCAATTTTGACCACCTCACAGGTCAAAATATTATTTTCATACACTTTCGGACAAATACTGCAGCGACCTGATTGGATGCTAAGGGACAGAGCAATGACTCAAACACACGGCAGTTCCTAGCACATCTAGGAAACTTTGGCACACAGCAGTGGCAATGTAGAAAAGTGGTGCTCGATGGAATTGTCCTTGGATCATGAAACCAGTTATGGTTCATTTGATCGCTCCACACATTTCTTGGATAACTGAGATAATTCTACAGCTAATACATGGCAAGGAGCGCTGACCCACTCGAGGTGCGTGCTTTTATCAGACCCACACCAATCCAGGGTGCCAGACAATGCACTAAAAAGAGCCATTGTAATTCCCAGCAAAAAGTGAGTTCATCACTGAGCTTCGAATCAGCCTCAAATCCCACAAAATTATAATATAGTTAATACCTTTTGATGTAAAGTGCAGATTGCAAACACTTGATGAAACAGCAGCAAAGTGGAAGGTTATACATATACATGTCTATTTAGACATCCATGCTTACATTACTTCTGCAAGCAACGTTGTTCTTTGTTAATAAAACTGTTGACTTTATACCGTTCAAAAAAATTAAAAATAATCCTCCACCATTCTTTGGATGTTGATAGTTGATAGTCGGATCAGGTGGAGTTACAGCAGAGGTGTCACTAATTCTGGTCAATTATTTTACAGTAGAAAAGATCAGATGTGAAAATGTGCTGAGTCATCTGCATGATCAATGGGTGATTAAGATTTTTGCTAAGCACACAACAGTATATAGCACATGTAGGTAACAATGGCACACAGCGGTAGCTGAAATTTAAAGTGGTGCAAGATAGAATTGTCCTTGGGCCCTCCCACCCACCCTTATGTTGGATCCTTAAAAAGGACATGCACACGTTAACAAACCAATCCCTTCAGCCACAAAAGTGCCACTACTTGTGGCTGAAGTGCTTGGTTTGTTTAGGCCCCCACAAAACAAAGTAACAATGGGCTTAAGGCACTTAAGGTAACAGTGCTGTTAATGAACTCTACTGTGGCAAGATGTTGTTGTCATCATCCACAGCCTCATCCTCACCCTTATCAGTTTGTACTTCATACTCATTCATTATTAATTAATCACTGCTGGAATCCACCATTACAGAAGTCTCAGTATTTTGATGTAATTGGCGGGAAAGGCCTTCCTCGTGGCACTTGAAGTTCATTTTGATGAACATCATCTTTTCCACATTTTGAGGCCGATCACTGACAAGGTTCCCGGCTGTGCTGAAAACTCTTAACGAGTACATACTGGAGGGTGGGCAGCTCAGGCAGTGCAAAGCGACTTGGTACATGGGTCTCCAAATGCCCCTTTTGTCCTCCCAGTATGTAAAGGGACTGTCTGATGTGTCTATTTCTATGCTGTCGTGAAAATAATCCTCCACCATCCTTTGGATGTTGATAGTAGGATCAGGTGGACTTACGGCAGAGGTGTCACGTTTTTTGGTCAATTCTTTTAGTCCAGACCAGATGTCAGAATTTTGTGGCGAGTCATCTGCATCATCCCTGGGTCTCTGGGGAAGCTAAGCTTTTTCCTAGCAGCAGTTGAGTGAGAAACTGAAAGAGGAGACGCTGTCCTGTCACGTAACACTTGAGCTGTCATCTTGCTCACCAGGAACTCCTTGTATCTCTTCAGAGCTGGGTCAGTTGGAAACAAAGAGAAGACATAGCTCTTAAACCGAGGATAAAGCACAGTCGCCAAAATGTAGTGATCCGATTTCAAGATTTTGATATCTCTTGGATCCTGGCGAAGTGAATAAAGTACTTCATCTACAAGTACGACATACTTAGTGTAATTGTTTCATTTCCTTCTTCATTTTCTCAAGCTGCTTTTCCAAAAGTCTAATTAAGGGAATCACTTGACTCAAGCTAGCAGTGTCTGAACTCACTTCACAGGTGACTACTTCGAATGGTTTCAGCACCTTGCACAACAAGGAAAGTATGCTCCACTACACTTGACTAAAATACATCCCCCTTCCTTTCCCAATGTCATGGCTTGTGGAGAAAGCGTGAATGGCTTTTTGCTGTTCCTCCATCCGCAGAAGCATATACAGGGTGGAATTCCACCTTCTCACCACCTCTTGCTTCAAATTGCTCTTGTAGCTGCTGCAATCTCCTACACGCTGTTGCCGAATGTCGGAAATGTCTAGATATTTTACGGGCCACAGACAGCATCTCCTGCACGTCCCTGTCATTTTTTTTAAAAAAGCTCTGCACCACCAAGTTTATTGTGTGAGCAAAACAGGGAATGTGATGGAATTTACCCAGCTGTAATGCTCTCACAATATTGGTTGCTTTATCAGAAATGACATATCCTAAAGAGAGTCCAAGCAGGATAAGCCATGTTGCAATGACATCTCTTAGTTTTTGTAACAGATTGTCAGCTGTATGCCTCTTAGTGAAGCCGGTGATACACAGAGTAGCCTGCCTCTGACCAATGTGACGTACTTGGGTACATGCTGCTGCTGTTCCTGCTGGTCAAGCCAAATCATCAACCCAGTGGGCTGTCACAGTCATATAATCTATAGTTTGCCCAGTTCCACTTATCCACATATCCACATATCTGTGGTTAAGTGAACAGTGGGTAGAATGGCATTTTGTAGCACAATAATTACATTTTTATGAACTTTCTGGTAGAGGTGAGGAATAGCTTTTCTAGTGAAATGGTGTTGTGATGAAATTTGGTAACGGGGACACAAGACCTCACGTAACTAACTAAAATCAGCTGCATTAATAGTGGATATTGAACGCAGATCTAATACTAGCATAGTTGCCATGGCGTCTGTGATCCGCTTTGCAACTGGGTGACAGCTTTTATACTTGCTTCCTCTTGCAAAGGATTGTTTAACAGTCAATTGTTGTAAACTACTAGTAGTCTTCTTCTTGGTTTGCTTCTGGGATGAAGATTCTCCCCCAGTAGCAGCAGCATCAGCAGCAGTGGGACTAATGCTCAAGAATTTCTCTGAGGAATCCAGGACAGTGGAGGAGTCATCTAGCCTTACCAACTTGAATGTAGGACTAACTCCAATCGCTACTGAGGATATTGATGAGGACGGTGTTGTGGGGGCAGATTGCAGGCTGTCAGGCGCCGCCCGCCCGTCTACATTTCAGAGCCAGGAAGTCTACTAGCAAGTTAAAAGGTCTAATTAACATGAATTTAGCATGAGTCCTTTCTTCCAACAGTTGCAGAATACACATTTCAAAAGAAAGGTACAAACCCCAAACAAGTCATTTCCCCGCGGGCTGGCGTTGCAGGGAATCGCCAGCCCGTATACAACGAGAAGGGAGACGAGTAACAGCTGGGACGCCAGCACGTTCCTGCGCAGGCGCACTCTAAAGAACTGAAGGCAGTACATTAACTACCTTCACACCCGACTGGACTCTGAGCTAGAGTAACCTATTGGAAGGTGACCGTCTCTCCGCAACTGTAAGTTCAAAGACTTTCCTTAGTTTCTGCAGATTGAACTACTGCACTACCCGCTGATGCGGACATCTACTGACATCCATTCCAGTGAGTGTGGATAACTATGATAAACTTAAGAATTGGGACAGTATTCACAGACTATCAGAAGGCTTAGTATTGGTGGACTATTTTTGCAATACACATTTAACCCACCTGATTGTACCAGGATCTGCCCTACCGCAGCTGGACTATTGTTATTTTCTCTGTAACTTTTGAGTTATATGCTTGAGATTGCCTACTTGTCATGCACATGTAATATCTGTGTATATTGCGATTCACTACTTGCACTTATGTTTCAGTGTTCTAGCCAGAACCATAACATTTTGTTGTTTGAAAATAAACGGCATATTTTACATATATTCACAGCGCTGAGGTATCTGTAATATTTTCCCACATCACAATACACAAAAGACTTTATAAACAAAGGCTCATTGTATCAGATATATACATCAGAAATAAGGCATTTCCTTTAGCAAGGTTAAAACAGAAAAAAACAAATTTTCTACCCTGGTCTCAGAAATAACAATTTCGTATATCAGAATATACACAATATAAAAAAGAAGTGCATTGGTAATTATATAAATAAGCGCCCTGCGCTATTTCCTTTAGATAAATTTATACCATAAGTTATTTATAAGTGATCCAGTCACACTCCTCTCCCCCTTGTCCATGCGGCAACCTGCGTGTCCGAACGATTTGGCTCCTGGTCCGCAGTCTCCTAGGGTTACCAGAGGTGACCCCGAGGATCTGGCTCCTCCTGCCGAGACAGTCCATCCGCATTGCTGTGAGCCTTTCCCTGCTTGTGAATTATGTCAAATTCGTAAATTTGAAGTGCAAGGTTCCAGCACAACAAACGTCCATTTTCCCCTGAGGTGTGTTGTAGCCACTTTAAAGGATCATGATCAGTCACAACAGTAAAATGTTGTCCATACAAATAAGGTTGAAGTTTTTTCACTGCCCACACAATGGCCGAAAATTCCTTCTAATTGTGGCATACCCCACCTCCCAATTTTGCAGGTTTCCAGGTTTCTGCTCAAATAGGCCACAGGGTGCTCCTGCCCATCTGGCCCCACCTGGCTAAGTATTGCTCCTAGTCCATACTGCGACGCGTCAGTTGGCACAATAAAGTCCTTGTCATAATTAGGTGCTAACAGTACAGAACCACGAACCAGGGCTTCCTTTACCGACTGAAATGCAAGCTCACAAGCGGGTGTCCAGTCAACTACTTTGGGGAGTTTCTTCTTAGTGAGATCTGTCAGGGGCTTCACTACAGTACTTAAGTCTGGGACAGAACGTCTGTAGTCCCCTGCAGTCGTTAAGAATGCCAGTACATGTAACTGGGTCGTGGGCTGGGGCCAGTCTCGGATTGTCTCTACCTTAGCTGGTTCTGACCTATTTCCTCCAGATTATCTTCCCAAATCTTATTGAAAATGGAAATGTCTGGATAACTCTGAACTCTGTCCAACTCATCTACAAAAGCGTTAATACAGAGCAAGGGGTAGGTATCAGACATGGGCACATTATTCAACTGGCGGTAGAATATGCAAAACTGTGTTGCCTTATCATTCGTGGGAACCAATACACCAGAGGAAGCAGATGGACTGCGCAATGGCTGGATCACACCTAGCTCAAGCAGCCTCCACATCTCCCTCCTTGGCCGCTGGTGAGACCGAATACGCGGGTTGCCTAACTGGCCTATGCTCACCAGTGTCCACATGGTGGAACACCAAGGAAGTCCGACTGGGATTTCTACTGAACTGAGTCGCAAAGAGTCACAGCACTGCCTCAAGCTGCTCCCTCAAAGGCTCATCCCAGCCCCCTTCACCTCTAGCATACGTGAAGAGGTCAGGTAATGGGTCACTTCCCGGTTCCTCGGTTGGTAAGCAGCAAGCTGCTGCTACTGACAGCACACGCTCGTGGTATGACTTCAACATATTTACATAGTAGGTCCGCCGCTGCCTACTGTCGCCATCAAATGACGCCACACAAGTGATGTCACTTAGGCGTTTTGAGACCGTGTGCGGCCCAGCCCAGGCAGTCTGGAGCTTGTTCTGGCGAGTGGGCATCAGAACAAGGACCTTCTGCCCTACCTCAAACACTATGCGCGCCCTGATTACACCAAGTCTTCTGTTTCGCTTGCGCTTACGCTACCTTTTCCGCAGTTATGGAGGACAGAGCTACAGCCTCCGGATACCGGGTTGTCCACCACAGTGAAGATGTATCTCTTCCACAATCTACTGGGCACAGGCAGAGGACCTACTATGTCCACAGCCACTCGCTGAAAAGGGTCCCCAACTATTGGAAAGGACCTGAGGGGAGCACAAGCACTGGGGTGCCCAAGATGCTGACACACATCAGAGGACTTACAGCAGGCCTGGGTGTCATCCAACATTCCCGGCCAGAAAAAGTTCTGTGTCAGGTGCTTCAGTGTTCGGTCTCTTCCCTGGTGTCCCGCCATAGAGCTTTCGTGGGCAACTGACATCAGTTGTGCGTGAAAGCTCCGTGGTACCACCATTGAACTTTTTCCCGGACTGTTCTATCCCCATCTACCTTCCTAGCTACACGGTACAACAACCCTTTACGCCAGGTCACACTCCCCACCTCCATCGCTGGAAGGCTGCCGCCAGCATGGCGCCTCATGTCTTCCAGTGAGGGAACAGAGAGCTGAGCTGCCCTGAACTCTTCCCTATGGCCCTCACTATCGTCTAAGTCAGGATACTCTGCAGGAGGTTCTATGTTGGGTTACTAGGGTCAATCAAAGTGGGGTCAGTCAAAGGGGGGTCACTGTGGTCGGCTATACTCACCACTGCAGCTGGCATACTGCTAGGGACAGGAGCATCACCGGGCACCCCCACAAGATCAGGTTAGCAAGAAACAACATCCTCTGCATTGCTTGGGGACGTAGTCATTCCAGAGGCAAAGGGCTGGCTATTTCCTGAAGAAATAGCAGCTGTGGTCTTTTCCTTTGGGCTGGGTTGTGCAGGAGTAGATCCTGAAGACTGTAGTCTGACAGCTTGGCTCCGGGTAATAGAGTTGAGAAATGTGGTCACAATTCTAACCCCCACATCATTGCCCAAGATCACATGAGTTGGGAGGCCATCCATAAAGGCAACATTTTGCAACTCTTGGCCATCTCCCGAGTCCAGATACACCCTTGCTACAGGCACTTCATTCTCCACTCCATCCGCCACAGTAACTTTGGCAGTGCGACCCTGCAGCACGATTGTTAGGAACCCCTCCAGCCAGTACAACAAATCCCGGAATCTGCACCGAAAGTCTGGTGTTCACTGGAGCCCCTAGTGGTGGGGACAGACTTGGCTGCAGACAGACAGAGAGTTGTGAGATGTGTACTGACTGGGGAGAACCCAGGGATATTGTGAAATAGCATACAGCGGTGGTGAAGTCCAGGTTAAAGGTGGCTAGCTGGCGGCTAACAACAAATCCAGGAAACAGGCAGAGATCGAGGTCACAGGCAATACAGCAGAGTCCAGTACACAGTCCAAGGTCATACACAGCAAGATCAAAGGCAGAGAAGGGGAACTGAGCAGGGAGCAGGTAAGTATGCACAGAGCAGGAACTATAACCAGCAGTGAGGCCCAGTCCTCACTGCCTTAAATGCTATGATGGACAAATCAGAAAGGAGGAGGACAGGGCTGACAATGAGCCTCAGGAGGCTGCTAATTAATTACTAGCTGGGAACTAGCATAGGTAATAACATAACCAGGAAGCATGTATAAAAATATAAATTAACCAGTTTAAATAATATGAGCGCTCCCCCTGGAGTTGGAGGATGTCACTACACCCTCCTGCATCTATGCAACAAGGATAATCCCAAAGAATAAAAACAGAGCATAGAAATAGAGCACGCGCCCGGCAGCTAGATCACTCCAGGATGTGATGTACCGCCGCGGCTCGTGACAGCGATCAGTAAGATTGGACTCACTACAGTGATTGGAGCCGCTGAGTCTCTAAGTCCTCCCTGCAGGGGTCCCATTTGGACAGTCTGCAGGTTCCTCCACATGTTTTTGGGGGGTCTTTTGGACAAACAGGTGACTCTTCCCTCCAAGTCACCTTTTGTCAAGCCACACTCCGTTGGACTGGCAGGGGTAGAAACAGTCTCTACTGGCTCACCTTTGCCAGTTAAGCAAGTCAGCCAGGCCCCAGGACTTGGATTAGGGACACGAGTCTGGGTTGCTGGTGCTGTGGGACAGTCCATCCTGAGGTGACCGGTCTTCCCGCAGCTGTAGCACTTCCTCTCCAGCCTGGGCTCCGATGGTCTCTGATAACTCCCAGTGACAAGGCGGGGCGGTGGCTGGCGAGGCGTACCCGAAGGGTAAGGTACTTGCTTTTTTGGGTGAGGAGAAGAGGGGTGTCCCCCTTATTGTACAGTCCTTTGGTGTTGGCTGTTAACCTGGCGCTTCTGCCAGTGTGGCCTCTCTGCCACATACTGATCTGCCAACTGGGCGGCTGCCTCCAGGGTGGCTGGCTTCCTGTCCAGCATCAATTTTTTCAACTCCGGTGCGCACCGGCGGTGAAATTGTTCTTGGCACATCAGGTCTATTACCTCTTCCTCAGTCTGGGCACCTGCTCCGTGCACCCACTTCCTGGCAGACTCCGGCAGCTAGTTGGCAAACTCCTCATGGTTGGCGTGGAGGTTCTTGGTAAGGTCCCGGAATTTCAGACGGTAGGTCTCTGGGGTGATAGTGTACAATTTAAGGAGTGTCATTTTCACTATATCATAGTCGGCACAGTCCTCTGAGGGCACTCCACGGTAGGCCTCCACTGCGCATCCTTGTAGTGTGGGCAAGATATGCTTAACCCATTCCTCTCTGGGTACAACGTGTAGCCTGCAGGTCCTTTCAAATACCTGCAGGTACTCATCAATATTCCCAACACAGTCCTCAAATTTAGGGCAAGGTAGAGATGACAATCCTGATCCCCCAGGGGGCGTCTCCCCGGTAGGCTGCATGGCGGGTGCCCTCCCTTCTTGGCGCCATGCCTTGATGACCTGTGCCTGCTGAGCTGCAGTCGCATTGTCCCCTAAGGCCACCAGCTGGATCTTTAACCCGGCGGCTCTGTGCTCATCATAGGACAGAGGGGCTAGTTAGGCGGGTACAGTCTGTTGAGAAGAGGTTGCTGCTGTCTGGGGGTCTGGTTCACCTAGTTCCCAGTCATCAACTAGGCCGCTGCCTTGGCTACCACCATCATCAGTTTCCACCGCCTGGGTACCATGCTGTCGGTGCCATTCCCTCAACCTGTCTCTCATCTAATCCCTGTTTGGCGAATGGCTGATGTCAATGCACTTGCCATTGCACAGAATCTCAAGGTCCGCCCTAGACACATTGGTGTAATCAGACACCCTGTGTGTTCTCCTGGCTGCAGTTATTCCTCTCCTGAATAACTTGGCTCTCTTGACTGGTGCACGAAAAGCCGCCTGGGGTAATCCTACTGCATGCCACCAGATATATGTGGCAGGATCGATCTCCTATGCCACCCTGTCTGTTGTTGCTGGGAACTGGCTGGGTTTCCTTTGCCACCGTTCCCTTTCTTTATCCCAATTGTGCCCTATAACCGCAGCAGAAGGGGCTTAAACTGCTGCCACCACTGGACTATAAATATATCACTTTTTTTTTTACATGTGTTCACTCAGCGTCCCTTCAGCTAGAGAATCAAATCTGCCTTAACGTACCTTTCAATCGCCTGGAGTCCGATCCGATCTCTTCTTTTTTCTTTTGAGTCCTCACTGAGTCGCTGTCGATGTTCTCCGTTTTGCGCTCCTTCATGCTGCGCTCCTCCATGCTGTGCTCGCAGTGAATGTCAGGCTTGATGACGTCATCACACCCGACATTCACTGCGAGCGCAGCATGGAAGAGGGGACCAGGGAGGGAGCCGGATCGCCACCTGACCTAAGCGGTCAGGTAACCGCAAAAGGTATGTTTTTTGTTTGGTTTTGTACAGGATTTTTTATTTTCATTGAGAGTCCTGCCTGGGGCCCCTTTGCCTGTGGGGCCCCCGGGCACTTGCCCATCGTGCCCAGTTGGAAAGATGGCCCTGTTCCAGGTACTACGGTACCTCAACATCGCATTTCTATGTGTCTTCACGACCGTTCCAGAGGCACTCCATGGCCAATTTATTTCAGGGCCGTCTTTCCCATAGGGCACAATGGGCAGGTGCCCGGGGGCCCTGCAGCCCAGGGGGCCTGTCGGAGGAAGCCAAAAAAAAAAAAACCTGGAAAAAGAAAAGAAGAAAATACTTACCGTGCTGTCAGCTGGCATTCCGGCTCTCTCCCTGGTCTCCTCCTCCGTCGCGCTTGCAGTGCATGTGGGGCGTGATGTCATCACGCCCGCCCGACATCCATTGCGGAGCGCGACGGAGGAGGAGACCATGGAGGGAGCCGGATCGCCAGCTGACAGCACGGTAAGTATTTTCTTCTTTTCTTTTTCCAGGTTTTTTTTTTTGGCTTCCTCCGACGGGCCCCCCTCGGCTGCAGGGCCTATATATATAATATTTATTTATTTTTATATATATATAGGGGCCCCGGTGTACTGCTGTGCCCGGGGGCCCAAGATGTTCTTAAGAGGGCCCTGATTTATTTGTATATAATATATGTCTTAATACAAGAAAGAAATAGAGAATACAATATTTAGCTATCCAGTAAGCTTGATATTAACAGGAACACTTTAGCTATGATTTGATTGCAAGTGTTTTCTCTGTAACACCTAACACTGAAATGCCCACTCTTGACAACTTGTCACAGGGTGCTTGTATATTCATTTCCACACCATACTTTGCCTCTTCCTAAGGTTCATAATTAGTAAATTGCAGTTTTGTTTATATTGCCTGACTTTGGTGCTGGTCTCCTCTGCCCTAGGCAACAGGAAATCAGGTTCTTAGGCTTTGCTTTTACCTTATAATTGAGATTCTTGTCACTTACAACCTCACAGGAAAACTTCTTTTGTCAGGCTAAGATTTCAGTCAAACTCTCTCTTTATGGTGAGGCTCACTTCTGTCTCTTATAGGGACCCCTGCTGAAATTTCTTCCTTGAGGGTTCTCCACTTGCCCTTGCTGGCACACACCACCTGTCTCCCACTCACTGTCTCTTTTTATGTACAAACTCCCCCCCCCCCAGTTTTCTCCTAACAGTCTTGCCCTGTGCTGGTTCCTTGGGAAGGACGCTACTGTGGTCCGGTCCTCCTCTGATGTTTCAAGATGGTCACCGCTAAATGGGGTAAACCCAAGTACTAGACGCCGGTGTATGTAAAACTGTATTAATACATAAACTGTTTATTAATTTAATATGAATTTAATATGTGGATGCTGTGTGCATATTTATGGAGAGTATAAATGTTTTAAATATGTGTAATAAAAATAAAGTGTTCCTACTTTCCTACTGGTCCAGCAGGGATCAGGGGCTCCTCCGGCAGGGTTACACTGCTGCTCAGGTTCCTGTTTGTGCCAAGGGGTTTTGGATAGTTGGTTGCTAGTGGGGGGTTGCTGGAGCAGTCCTGAGTCCAGTGGTGGCTTCTACTGAATCCAGGAGACACAGGGCAGACTGGGAGTCTCAGCCTGCAAAGAAGCATACTGAAGCTCGATGAGTTCCAGGAGTGGCAGATAAATTTGGCTACAGGGGGAGCCAGACCCTGGGCAAGGTTCCTGGAAGTGTTTTTAGGAGGGAGATTTAATCTTTACATTTATAGACTTGGTGGCACCAGAAGAAGGGAGGAGGCTGAGCCTGACAGCTCATGGACACGGTACTCCCCCTGCCACTAGCAACAATGTTAAAGGTTTTAAACCCCTCCGGACTGATTCACATGCTAGTTGCATGAATCAGCCTGGATTTAAGGGGCAGGAGGCTTGATTGCCTCCTGCCAGGTTATGTGTCCAGAACTGTAAAAAACGAGCTGTGTTGTCCATGTAAAATGTATATTCCATCCAGGTGGTGCCGAAAAGGGCGTGACCACATTGTGTTGTGGGCATGGCCAACATGGGGCATTGATACATACATTATAATAAAACATTACATTTATCACACCCTCGTAGCCACATGATGCCATCCCCCCAGGCACATTAAGACACCCCAAGCCCACTGTACTTATCTATGCTTCTAGTGCTACCGACATCCATAAGGGTGGGAACTTCCTGTAGAGTAAGCAGGGAAGCTCTTTGTCTCATGAGATTACCAAATCTTATGATACCTCGAGCTCCTCGGCTTGCTCTACAGTCTGTGTCCTGTCCGGGAACTGGGAGCAACTATCAGTTCCCTTCCCCTAACCAGAGCTGGATTAAGGTTCAGGGGGCCCAGGGTATTTAAGACAGCAGGGCCCATATTATGCAACATGGTTATCATTGTAGACAAATACACAGGTGTAGAGATGTGCCCCGCGGATGCTGTGCCTGTGAAGCGGGCGAAGATGGAGACTGCCGCTGTGCCCACGAAGAGGGTGAAGAAAGAACAGAAGAAAAGCTACTCACCGATCCAGCGTTCCAGCAGTGAGTATTTCTTCTTTTCCGCAGGTCCTGTCGACGGAGGGAGGATGAGCCAATCAGTGCTCGCCTTCCCCCGTTGGCCAATCGGCGGGCGGATGAGTGAGCCAATCACGGCTCACCTCCAGCCATTTGAGTTATTGGCACCGCGGTGAGCCAATGAGCGCTTGCGGCGGTGCCCAGTGATGACGTCACGCCGGCGATTATTTAATTTCACATTAAATAAGTAGACCTATTTCCCTCCAACCAGTCCCAACATTAAATTAACAGTATACCCATTTACTCAAAACATATTTCCTTCCCTCCAAACAGTCCCAGCAATAAATTAAATAGCATTAAAGTTTAATAAATATAGCCATTTTCCACAACCATCCCCGGCAATAAATAATTCATATTCACATTTACTAAATAGCCCTCCTCCCCAAAATCAGCCCCATATTCAATTGATAGCCCTAAACCACCCCAGCATTAAATTAAAGGTTCCTTCACCTCAAATTAAATAATTAGCCCCCACCTACACTCCACCATAAAATTGCCTACCTCCCACACTATATTAAGATCCTCCCTTCCCTCACATATTATATTAAAATACTGCACGCACACACACACACACACGCTATATTAAAATACTGCATGCATGCACACTCTGTTAAAATACTGTGCGTGCGCGCACACACATGCACACTACATTATCATGTGGACACACACACACACACACACTACATTATCATGTGGACACACACACACTACATTATCATGTGGACACACACACACACACACACACACTACATTATCATGTGGACACACACACACACTACATTATCATGTGGACACACACACACACACACACACACACACACACACTACATTAACATGTGGGGACACACACACACTACATTATCATGTGGGGACACACACACACTACAGTATCATGTGGACACACGCACACACTATCATCATCATCACCATTTATTTATATAGCGCCACTAATTCTGCAGCGCTGTACAGAGAACTCACATCAGTCCCTGCCCCATTGGAGCTTATAGTCTAAATTCCCTAACATACACACAGACAGATAGACAGAGAGAGAAACAGACTAGGGTCAGTTTGTTAGCAGCCAATTAACCTATCAGTATGTTTTTTGGGTGTGTGGGAGGAAACCGGAGGAACCTGCCTGCCCGCAGCAAAGAGGCACTGCAGCAGCTACCCATAAGTAAGCGGTTCCAGGTGCCAGTGAAGGATCCTGTAGCTGACAGCACTATCCTCCTACAATTAAAGCGCAGTTAGCATTCACATTTGGTAAGTGTCTGGTGAGATATGGCACCAGTAGGAGTGGACAGTAACAGCCAGTCACTGACAATAAGAAAGAAACCCAGGTAAACTGTGTAAAACTTCCCTCTACAGAGACCTCATAACCAGTGGTGGGGTAAAGACTCCAAAGCATCGGCGTGGCCATACACAGCTGTCCTACCTTCCTCACAGAACCACCCCATACGACCGGAACTGCTTAGTTACTCTTTATTCCCTCGCATTGGATTGGTCAAAAAGATCTTGCTCTGAGGCATTTCAACCAAACACACTGCAAGAGGAAGACAAATAGTACCAACACCAACCACAACTTACCGTCAGTAGGATATTCACACTGGACCACCTCACAAATGGCCACCGATCCACCTCACCACCAATACTGTAGCTGCGTACACCAAGTGGACTCTTGTCCACATAGGATCATCAACCTCCACCAGGCACCTGCCTATATCGCAGGCCTCCGTCTGCTGCCTAGGTAGGAGTGAATCCCGTGTGCCAGCAGGGACCTGCACGGGCCTTGGTCCGTCTTCTGAGGGCCCCCCTACCTACCCAGCAGCTTTACCTGCTAGTTGAAGTCCTCGGACCGCGGACCCTCGCCAGCCCGCAAACCGAGCTAACACAGACGCAGCTGCCTATTCATCTTCTGCCCTCCTACAACAACAATAAGGAATGGGATAGCAGAGATAGAGGCAGTGGGAGCGACAGAGCAGCTTATCTGTTTCCATTACCAGCAGCCAGTTGTCAGGCCGTAGGCCTAGGGATACTGGAGAGAAGTAAACACTAACCGGTATTAGTGCAACTGGTCTAACAGGCGCCCCCCGCAAGGAGGTTTGGACTTTGCTGCACAGGGCACGCAGGTTGTGGTCCTATTACCCAGTCACCAGTGTAGTGTAGAAAGGTCAGACGGTTCCGGGTCACAGCAATCAGGAATATCAGGTCCAGAGGGTAATCCAAAGGAGTAGTCGCCAAGCCGAAGTCACAGTACAGAATGGGTCACACAGAAGAGTAGAATGGTCGCCAAGCCGGGGTCACAACAGGTAATCAGGAAACAGATACTCAGGAGTATGGAGGATAAGGAAGCCAGGAACACTAGTGGTGAACCTGTTACTCTGGCACCCTAATGGCGCCAGAGACAGGTTTAAATAGAGGCCAGGGTGACCTAATTGGCGGGCTGGAGGAGGCGGTACTCGTGAGAGCAGCGGCGTCCTGTTGCCTAGCAACAGGATGGAGGACAGGGCGCATGCGCCCGAAGAACCCGGAAGTGGGCTACCGGACCGCCGACAGGAAGGTCAGACGTCCGTTCCCTTCTGACAGGGGATCAGCGGGGACGGCGTCTGACAGCAGTGCACAGTTCTGGTTGGATGGTGAGGTGCCCATGTCAAGTGGCGAGCCCTTTTGTGACCCTGATGGGGCTGTGCAGACCAATGGAAGTCTTTTGAAGTGTTACAATGCCTCCCGCCCGCGGAGTACCCTCACAAGCTGCTAATTATTCATAGTTTATCTACAGAACTTAGGGACCTGGAACCTTACCTGGGGAAATATGCCTCCCAAAAAGCTTAAACCTACTACTACTGCTTTGGCCCCTCCGATCAAATTTCAACCGAAACCGAAATCAACAACGAGCTCGCCCTCCGCTGCAGAAAGGCTCATCAGACAGGATCTTTCACTTACTACTATCAATCAAAAACGAAGTCTGCATCCAATCACATCGGCACTGAGGGCGAATAACATCATCTACAGATGGGGCTTCCCGGTGAAACTGTTGGTTCGCTACGAAGTTTCTACCTATGTTATTTCCTCCGTGGAGGCAGGCACCAAGCTGCTAGAGGAGTGGCATACCCTATACCATCTGGATCTTCTGCAGGCAGGCCTCCCCCTCAGGCTGAGTGGTCCCAGGTTTCTAGAGACTGAGCTTCATTCCTGTTCTCTATGTTGAAGTTTCAGGGGACTTAATTCCGACTTGATAAGTATGATCATAAGTAATACCAGTTATGTTGTTTTGACTAGATAAGTTTTGGCCGGTTTTGTTAGTCGGGGGCGTAACTGCCGGGGCACTCTTGGAGGTGGTGGTCTTGGTTCGCGCCCAGGGCCAGTTGTGCCCAGGGGTGGCCCGTCCGTTCACGGGAGGCTGGTCCTTTCACGAGGGGATGGGTCAAGGGCGGACTGCTTCTATGGGTGTCCGGCGGTGGCTGTGTCTCAAGGAGCTTGGGTTAAAACTATTGATGTGGCTGTTGCAATGTCTTTATATCTCCTCTTGTTGTTTATTGGGTGTTCCGTGGGTGGGGGTTTTGCTCCAAACACCCCTCCACGTGTTAAATAATTTGTCACACTCTTACCCATGTGGAAAATACTCTGACCCAGTTTCTCGGGTCAGTCTATACCACCACCACTTTTTTCTTCCCCCTCTTCCTCCCCTTCTAGGCCCCTCCTTCTTCCACCTAGTCACTCCATACTTAGATCTCAAGTACAATATGTATTCTTGTATGGTAAATCATCTCACCATGACCCCCTATAGTATGGTTAAGTTTTATACATTAAACACTAAAGGTCTAAACTCCCCTAAGAAGCGGCGCTTAGCGCTCACCACTTTTCATAAACATAAAGCAGACGTTGTAGCTCTCCAGGAAACCCATTTTTCCTCTCACACCCCGCCGCAGCTGAGGGATTCGAGATACCCGTTAGGATTCTTTGCAAATGGCCCTTTTAAAGGAAATGGTGTGGTGGTTCTTTTTAGTGCCCGAGTACACTTTCAACTTCACTCAAAATTAGAGGATAAGTCGGGGAGGTATATTATTCTGACAGGTCCCCTAGAGGATAAACCAATAACTATAGTTTCATTGTATGCGCCTAATTCCCGCCAAATTCCTTTCCTGAAGACCCTGTGTGACGAGGTACAAAAAGTTCGGAAGGGCATCTGGTCCTATTGGGAGATTTTAATCTGATTTTGGACCCGAAGGTTGATAAGTCCAGGCCTCAGAGGTCATCTTGTCCTGACCCCACCCTTGGTCCCTCTATGGCTTTCCGCAAGCTCCTAGCCGAATATGACCTCTACGATATCTGGCGGGCGCAGTTTCCAGGTGCAAGGGAATATACTTTCCATTCCATGGTTCATAATACCTATTCTAGGATAGACATGATCTTGTCAGATAAGTGGACACTTCAGCACACTGACTCAATCAACATCCTCCCTATTATGTGGTCTGATCCTGCCCCGATAGAATGGTCCTGGAGCCTGTGCCTCGCCAGAGCACCTCCAAGACCTTGGCGTATGCCAGCCTACCTACCCTCCTCGCCGGAGTCTAGGGCTGCTCTCTCGGAGGCATTATCACAATATATACAGTTAAATAACCCAGCTGACACTTCCCCTTCGACACATTGGTGTGCCCTGAAGGTGGTTGTTAGGGGCGCTGCTATCCAAATAGGGGCCCGATTAAAGAAGTAATACCTCCTACGCCAGCGAACACTTGAGTCTGACCTAGCAAGACTAGAGCTCCAAAACCAAACACGTCCTTCCAAAGCCTTACAAAGGGAAATAAATGAGGTGAGGAAACAGCTAAATAATATTTTCAAATCCCGCATGAAATCCTCCTTACTTAAGTTGAGGCAAACATTTTATACAATGGGCAATAGGGCCAGTTGTCTCCTAGCCCGGAAATTAAGAGGTACGCAAGCTAGGAAACGCATTAAGGTATTACATGGTCCCAGAGGTAATAAGATATACAACCCGGCGGCCATAGCAAATCACTTCGCTAAATTCTATACTAAACTTTATAACCTCCAGGATGATGTTGATATCTTTAAACCATCTGAGGCCTCCATCTACGCATTTCTACACCACTTAGACATTCCCCTGTTAGATGCAAATAGCCTAGAATCGCTTAATCTTCCTTGGACTCAAGGGGAGGTTGAAGGAGTTATTAAATCTCTCCCAAAAGATAAGGCCCCTGGTCCGGATGGTTTCATTAACACATTTTATACTGTTTTCAGGACCGAGGTCTCCCCCCTTCTTACTAATTTGTATAATACCATTTCGGGAGGGGGAGGTTTCCCATCAGAAATGTTGGAAGCACAAGGATCAGGCAGATTGTAAAAATTATAGACCAATAGCTCTGCTTAATACCAATCTGAAAATATACGCCAGATTGCTTGCCGACCGTCTGAATCCCCTATTACCACAATTGATCCATCCAGACCAGGTAGGCTTTGTAGTAGGCCGTCAGGCCTCAGATAACACACGACGCATATTAAATGTCATGGACCTCCTCTCTGAGCTTGCGGAGGAAGTTATTCTGCTTTCTTTAGACGCAGAAAAGGCTTTTGATAGACTTCATTGGAGGTACATGAAGGAGGTACTGTGTAAGTTTGGCCTACAGGGTAGGGTTCTACATTCTATTTTAGCCCTATACCAGGGTCCCTCCGCAAAAGTCTTCAGTAACGGGTTTCTATCACCTTCATTTCCCATTACTAATGGTACGAGGCAGGGGTGTCCTCTTTCTCCTCTAATGTATGTCTTGGCAATAGAACCCCTGGCCCATACTATTCGGCAAGCCGCTGACTTTCCAGGTATTCACATAGTCAGAAGGTATGCTTATTTGCTGACAATGTTTTTTTGTTTGTAACCAGCCCGGAGACCTCGATAACTTTGAAGCATATCTTGGATAGGTATAGTGAAGCATCATTTTATAAATTGAACATTACAAAATCGGAGGCCCTCCCTATTAATATACCGCAATCTTCCCTTTCAAACCTATAGAAGAAATTTCCTTTTTGTGTGGGTTAAAGATTCTTTGTCATATTTAGGTATTCATATTCCCCCCAATATGTCTGTGGTGTTTGAAGCTAATTTTTCCCCGATCTACCTTCACCTCTCTTCCCTGGCTAAGAATTGGATTGATTTTGAGGTCTCCTGGCTGGGGCGTATAGCGGCTTTCAAGATGATGTTGCTACCAAAACTTATGTACATCTTCCGTACTATACCCTACATCATTCCAAAATGGATGATGGACAGGTTTCATACCTTAATGATGTCATATGTCTGGAGGCAGAAACGCCCCCTCCTTACACACAAGTGCATGTCTCTACCGAAGTCGAGAGGTGGCCTATTGCTTCCCAGCTTAACACATTATCAGGATGCTTGCATATTGAGCTGTCTCCGAGATTTGTCGTTACCCCATGCAGCTTAACCGTGGGTTAATATCGAGAGGGCCTTATATAAAGGTTACCCCTTGCTGGATCTCCTCTGGACTTCCAGGTCGGATCGCCCATTGGGTGTCTGTAAATTACTCTCTATCTCAGATGCTCTGCAAGTTTGGGATAAATATATTAGGCTACACAAGGACTTTGTTCTCCCCTCCCGTCACCTCTCCCTTCAAGCATTGTCGAAACTTATGCCGGATATTAATATTACTTTATGGAAAGACAATGGGATAGTCTCTCTGGCAGATCTGTTTGCTCAGACCCTTTTCCTCCCCTTCGCTGTACTTAGGGACAAATATAATTTGCCTCAATCCGAGCTGTTTAAATACATGCAAATTAGACACTGGGTGGGGGCAGTTTCCAAAACCCCCCATTCTCTATCCACATTACCGGCTCAGGTTCTTGATAGATTAACAAAGGCGGGTGGCAAGGGGGGATAACATTCTGGTACCGTTATTTCCAGTCCCTGATTCCAGCATCCAAGACCCCGACCCAATTACGATGGGAGGCAGATATTGGCCTGACTCTCACTCTCCAACAGTGGGAAAATATCTTCATATCCTCACACCGCATGTCCAGATGCATTAATCACACCGAAATGCACGTTAAACTTCTCAATCGACTCTATCTCAGCCCGGATCGCCTTCATAAGATATGGCCAAGTCAGTCTAAACTCTGCTGGCATCAATGTGGTCAGATAGCAGATGTTTATCATGTCTTTTGGACATGCCCGGGGATTCAGGCGTTGTTGAGTGAGGTATCCACCTTGTTTGCAGAGATCTTGGGAGTTTATATCACTCTTGACTAGGGATGTGCACCGGCCACTTTTGGTGTCTTGTGTTTTGTGTTTTGGAATTGGATTTGCTTGAGGTTTTGGGTTCGGATTTGTTTCGCAAAACACCTGACGAAAGGTTTTGGTTCGGATTTAAGGTTTTGGATTCGGATTTATTTTGAAAAAAACATAAAAAGTGTTAAAATCAAGTTTTTTTGGTTTATTTTCACTACTACGCTATTATTAACCTCAATAACATTCATTAGCAATCATTTCCACTAATTCCCAGTCTATTCTAAACACCTCACACCTCACAATATTGTTTTTAGTCCAAAACATTTCACCGAGGTAGCTTTCTGGACTGCATAGTGCAGTGGTCCCGGTACACAATTTGGTAACGGGGCCACAATATATCACCCTCAACTGGTCTCAATTCCACCAAAAAAGTATCTGGACTGCGTAGTGGAGTGGTCCCCACAATATAATAAAAAACCCTCAACTGGTCTGAATTCCACCAAAAAAGTATCTGGACTGCGTAGTGGAGTGGTCCCCACAATATAATAAAAAAACCCTCAACTGGTCTGAATTCCACCAAACAAGTATCTGGACTGCGTAGTGGAGTGGCCCCGGTACCCAATTTGATACCGGGGCTACAATATAATAAAAAAAACCTCAACTGGTCTGAATTCCACCAAACAAGTATCTGGACTGCGTAGTGGAGTGGTCCCCACAATATAATAAAAAAACCCTCAACTGGTCTGAATTTTACCAAAAAAGTATCTGGACTGCGTAGTGGAGTGGTCCCCACAATATAATAAAAAAACCCTCAACTGGTCTGAATTCCACCAAAAAAGTATCTGGACTGCGTAGTGGAGTGGTCCCCACAATATAATAAAAACCCCTCAACTGGTCTGAATTCCACCAAAAAAGTATCTGGACTGCTTAGTGGAGTGGTCCCCACAATATAATAAAAAAACCCTCAACTGGTCTGAATTCCACCAAAAAAGTATCTGGACTGCGTAGTGGAGTGGTCCCCACAATATAATAAAAAACCCTCAACTGGTCTGAATTCCACCAAAAAAGTATCTGGACTGCGTAGTGGAGTGGTCCCCACAATATAATAAAAAAACCCTCAACTGGTCTGAATTCCACCAAACAAGTATCTGGACTGCGTAGTGGAGTGGCCCCGGTACCCAATTTGATACCGGGGCTACAATATAATAAAAAAAACCTCAACTGGTCTGAATTCCACCAAACAAGTATCTGGACTGCGTAGTGGAGTGGTCCCCACAATATAATAAAAAAACCCTCAACTGGTCTGAATTTTACCAAAAAAGTATCTGGACTGCGTAGTGGAGTGGTCCCCACAATATAATAAAAAAACCCTCAACTGGTCTGAATTCCACCAAAAAAGTATCTGGACTGCGTAGTGGAGTGGTCCCCACAATATAATAAAAACCCCTCAACTGGTCTGAATTCCACCAAAAAAGTATCTGGACTGCTTAGTGGAGTGGTCCCCACAATATAATAAAAAAACCCTCAACTGGTCTGAATTCCACCAAAAAAGTATCTGGACTGCGTAGTGGAGTGGTCCCCACAATATAATAAAAAAAACCCTCAACTGGTCTGAATTCCACCAAACAAGTATCTGGACTGCGTAGTGGAGTGGTCCCCACAATATAATAAAAAAACCCTCAACTGGTCTCAATTCCACCAAAAAAGTATCTGGACTGCGTAGTGGAGTGGTCCCCACAATATAATAAAAAAACCCTCAACTGGTCTGAATTCCACCAAACAAGTATCTGGACTGCGTAGTGGAGTGGTCCCCTCAATATAATAAAAAACCCTCAACTGGTCTGAATTCCACCAAACAAGTATCTGGACTGCGTAGTGGAGTGGCCCCGGTACCCAATTTGATACCGGGGCCACAATATAATAAAAAAAACCTCAACTGGTCAGTGAACTTTGTAATATATCAGTACCACTGGACTTATACTGCTGAATCAGTGAACTTTGTAATATATCAGTACCACTGAACTTATACTGCTGAATCAGTGAACTTTGTAATATAGCAGTACCACTGGACTTATACTGCTGAATCAGTGAACTTTGTAATATTGCAGTACCAATGGACTTATACTGCAGGATTGTTTTGGGATATTTTTTTTTTTTATAATTACTTTTTTTGTAATTTTTTTTTATAACTGTTTTTGAAATTTTTTATAATTTGGGAATAATGGGGAAATAACAATGCCCTTAGAAGGACAGAGCACAGGACACAGCACCACTGGACTGAACAGGACACAGCACAGGACCCAGCAGCACCACTGAACTCAGAAGGACAGAGCACAGGACACAGCACCACTGGACTGAGCAGAACACAGCACAGCACAGAACTGAACAGCACAACACAGCACAGCACAGAACTGAACAGCACAGCACAGCACAGCACAGCACAGCACGAGATATAGCAGGACAGAGGACCACCTAACACAACCTCCCTCTACCCTGATCAATGCCCGAGTGAAGATGGCGACGACTAGCGGGGAATTTATAGGATCCGAGTATCGCGAGATCCGACAGCGGGATTATGACTCAGAGCCTCGGTTTCAGTTTTGCAATTGGCGGGAATACCCGGATCTGTCTCGGATCCTGCTCGGATCGGCAACGTTCGGGTGGGCTCAGATTTCAGATATCCGAGCCTGCTCATCTCTACTCTTGACCTGTGTGTAGCCCTCCTACATATATATCAGTCAGCGATCCCTAGACATAACCGCTACCTATTAGGACACATACTAATAGCTGCTAGAGCAGCGATAGCTCAAAACTGGAAGTCCCCCACCCCTCCCAGCATCGCTAAAGTTGTGTCTAAAATTCAATATAGTTTTGAGATGGAGACAACAGATGTGCCCTATACGGCATCTACCTCCAACCCAATTTTCAAATGGTTTAGCTGGCATGAATATGTTACAGAGGGCTCCGGTAGAGTTTGTGTTGCCTCAAATCTTTCACCCTCTTCTTCTCCAGTAGCCCTCATAGAAGAACCCCAGCCTAATGACGAAAAGGTTCTGCCTGTGTGATGTTTGAGCTGCTCAGGATTTATTGTGTTCCCCTTTGGTGCGCTATGAGTAAGACCAATGTGTATGTTTTGCTTTTGCTTAGAAAGTAATATGTATGCTATAAGAATGCTGTCTCAATGGAGTGACCTCCCCCTCCCCCCCCTCCCCCCCACCCCCTGCGCGGGGGTTTCCACCTTCTTTTCCTTGTTGTTTGTTCCCTCATTTGTATTTGTCGCCCCTTTTTTTTTCTGTACCCCATTTAACTTGAAAAACTCAATAAAAATTTATTGAAGTAAAAAAAAAAAGTATTTTTACAATTTTCTTATGTGGTCCAGGAAATCTTAGGATAACATTGGTCAAATAACTTTAAAAAGAAGAATCACCTCTGAAAACAAGCAGTCTCATCTTCCTAGGATACAAGTGGCAGGAGATAAAATTATTCCTTGGCACCATTATGTGGAAATCTAATAGTAGGCCCAGGGCAATTTCCCTTTTTTATCATCTATTAACGTAACTGTGATATTCCCTAAACATGCCAGTGCTCCACAACATTTCCTATGCACTAACTATATGAGTTATTATCAAGATACAGTGTGCTGTCATCAGTGATCTACATGTTATATTACTTATGAGTGATGACATCAGAAAATAATGAAGGATTGGTTTTCATAAGGCCTCTGACAGAAAGACTGAGAAGTTTACTGTGTCAGTCAATGTGGCATCTCAAAGTAAAGTTACTTTTGAGTTGGTTTATGAAGAAATGCTGAAACGTCACTTTGGGAAATACGAAATGTTCATCAAAGTTCAGCCAAAAATACTTGTCAAAAATTTCCAGGTACAATATATTAATTTTACATCCTTTATCCAAGTAATTTCAATCTCTGATGGGTGGGAGTACACCTGATTCACACATCAAAAAAAGCTACACTCTACAATCCAGGCATGGAATCGGGACAGAATGCAGCGTCACCAGGTCCCATAGCAATATTTGGGGGAGGGCCATACAATGCCTTTCTAGTCTCATGGACAACCACTTCTGAGCATGCGTGGGTTTACCACACATGAAGAGAAGCCCTCACTGGGTTTTACTAATGGATGCTCAGACAAAGCCCCCACTTTGCTGTGAGAGAGCATTGCCGGGCCATCCTTTCTCCAGTCCCCAAAGTGGCTAGAACTCCTGCAGTTGAGGTAATCCACCACTGTCTGGGATATCTTCACTTCTTCTGTAGACATGTAGAAAAAAAGCCGGCTATCCTGATACCACCTCGGGAGATCTTTTTCATTACATGCCTGATAACATCTGAATGAGGGTAAGCATCCATCACTAAGTGCACTGGACGTTTGCTTTTCTCTGACAAGGATTGTTCTTATTTATGCATTTTTATAGTTTATGTTCTTAATAGTTTAAAGATTTTACGCTATCAGCTGCATTTTCTTCCCATATATGAAAAATCTCGCTTCACTGCAAGTAATGTGGTGTTCGATAAGAAGTACCCAGAGTCTGCAGTTGAGAGGAAGCTTATGTGATTGATATACAACGCCGATTACTTACTGATTCTGTGTAAGTGCATACCCTAAGGGATTAGGAGGTTATCACATGGTGATATTTGTAAAGTCATCATTATAAACACTTACTATAGTGGGAATTACAAGTGAGAGGGTCCACCAGTTAGCATTGGTTACTCTATGTTATTTTGTCTCTCTTTGTATTTCCTTTATAGTCATTTTCGGAGGATCCTTTGAAACAGAAATCAGGATTCCAATTTATTTCATGGACTGAGGTTCCTGTACATTAGAACAATTATCACATGGTTCATTTGACTTCTGGACTGATGCTTTGATGCATTTATTATATGTCATGTTTTCTAAACTTGCTGTTTAGTGTGGACAAGTATCTACACTCCTGCAGATTCAGAAGCCATCTCAGTTTTCCACTTTTTGTATTTTATTCTGGGTAACCACTCCACATTCTTAATGGTTCTCTGCAAGAAGTTCCATTTCGCTTTACATTGCTGGTGCTAGCAGGAATGGAACATTTCTTCCCTGATTTCCTCTGATTTCAATCCGTGTGAAGTGCCAGTTGAGCTTTTTCTCAAGCTCAGAAAAGGCTAGGGCAACATCTTGATGGAGATCTGAAGTATCTCTTGAAGAGAAGGTAGTCAACAGCATATTGGACACTTCTTCGATTGAATAAGATCACCTATGCCAAGAGCTTCCAAAAGCTACCATTAATATCAGGTGGAACAGGCTGAGCAATGGCATATAGAGACTGGACTGATTTGGGGTTTGATGCCCCTTTGGTTTAGCTTGTATGTCTTCATGTTTCGCCACAGGTATTTTCTTGCAAACAAACCTTGGCAAGTAGCACTGTGCATGAAACCACCGTGAACCATGTCTTTGTCTGGTAGTTTCCATGGTACCAGAACACCGCATCTTGCCCTTTTTGCCTCAGAGTTGTGTGCAAAGTTGCCTCTATTCCAAAGATGTGCAAATAGCATGCACCTTGTTTTTGAGTTTTTGGGAGATTTTATGGCCCAGGCAACTTCAGTCTCATTACGGTGAATGAGCTAGATATGGAGGGCTATTTTTGAGAAGAGATTCTCATAAGTACAGGTAGTACTGATTTTTGTTATAAGCCCTGGAGGCATCACTTTTTTTTGGAAAGTGTTTGGATGGACATCGCTTCATCTTTTTCAGCCTACTATGTTCAAAACACTGTTGCCATCAGGTCAAGAATCGTTGTGTATAGAATGTGTCTCTGTGTTCCTTCGCTTTGTTCTACTGCCCTACAATGGTGCTTCACCACTGCTGTTGCTGGTTTCTGAACCACTCTTCTTTCAAGGGTCAGAGACATACTTGTCTCCACTGCTCTCTAGGCTATAACCTGAGCCACCACTGGGCTTTGTCATGCCCCAATGTCCACACTTTACTTTCAGAAGGAGAAGGATGTGAGCTGCAATCTCCTTCACTTCCAGCATGTAGTCAAACATACGTTTCCGCCTGCTGTTTCACTGACATCCAGGGCCGGATTAAGGGAATGGAGGCCCCTGGGCTAAGGGCGCCTCCATTCCCCCGTGAGGCCCCCAATGTGAGCCACCACCCACCGCCCCCCCCCCAAGCGCTTACCTGTCACTGTAGTCCTCTGTCCCCGGCGCGCTGTAAGCTCCTTACTGAGGAGATCTCGGGAGAGTTCACTCGCGGGATCTCCTCAGTAAGCAGATTACTGAGCGCCGGGGACGGAGGACTACAGTGACAGTGCTCAGCAGCATTGATCGGGATGGGGGCGCCCCCGACCCCGGACCGATCAATAATGCTGCTGAGTACTTTGAAGGGCCCCCTGGATGCCCAAGGCCCCTGGGCTATAGCCCAGTTAGACCTCGGGTTAATCCGGCCCTGCTGACATCCAGTGATGGTGTGCACACACTTTCCCCTCCACATTAGCAACACACTCACACACACTTTTGTTCTGACAAAAGTGACTCATGGGGACATGCCAGATTTTGATGCTGAGCATATTAGCAAGGTCCCCTGCATTGCCTAGCATTGGTAAGTTTCATGGGGATTCATTTTTGTCCCCACTATGAATGAGGTCCCCACAGTGTTGGTGTGTAAACAGGTCAAAGTCCCCACAAGTATAGAAATAAAGTATACACACACACACACACACACACACAAACACACACACACGCTACATTAAAACCCTTCCCTCCAAACAGTACAGCAATACCCTCCCCACTTGACACAAATACTACATCAACACTTTCCCCACTCATACTGACTATTTAGAACTACTTAGTGTATATTTTGATTAATATTTTAAACATGCATCCTACAGGAGGAATAGTACAAATGGAAAGATCCCACAGTCTGAGACCAGAGGGAAACAATAAGGAAAAAAAACAAAAATATCTGATTTTAGAAAAAAAAAGGCATTTTACAAAAAAATTGGTATCCAGAACCAAAACCAAAGCACGCAAGAGCATTTTTACCAAAACCAAAACCGAAACATGAAATTAATCCAGATCCAAAACCAAAATCAGAACACGTGGGTCAGTGAACATCTCTACTGTTAATCTGATAACAGGAGATTTTATTATAATATGGTGGATCAAGGAAGACTGCAACATCAAAACTACAGAGAATTCTGTTCATAAAACCTTGGCATTCTACCTGCTAGAATTAAAAATACTAGTAAAAAAATCATGATCTCGGATCATGCACTTATATTAATTGATATAAGTAAAAGAAAGACAACTGCCATCTCTCATCCTATCTATTCCTTAATGAAAATTTTCAGACTTATACACCTAACAAGAGGTTGGAATACATAGATAATAACTTGGAACTTTGGGACAACCCAGTTTTAGTTTGGGAAACATCACAAATGGTCATATGTGCCTATATTATCGCTTACTTTGTAAAAAAAAAAAGTAAAGATTATAAGTAGAAATATAACAATGTGATGACACAAAATATAACATCTATAAAATCAATTCCAAAAAAACAAACCTTTATTTATATCCAAAAGTAAACGTTTTAAAAATTTGCAGTAAAACCCTAATTGACCATGTGCAGATTAAAGTGATATTATTTCTAAAAATGATCATGACCTATATAGTACTAACTACCAAGAATGGGTGTACTGGAATTATTGTAAGTGGTAAATAGGACCTTAAATGAAAGTGAAAGGATTGCATGTGTTTACAAAGGACCACGGACTACAGCAGTAGTACAGCAGTAGTTCATAATTGCCGCGCCCCAATCAGCACTTTGTGAGTCGCGACGTCAGAAGCCAATGAGCGCGCACGTTTCGGTTGCCTGGGAGACCGAGACGCGCTGCATTGTGATGGAGGAGGAATGGAACCAGGGTACCAGGGAAACGGTCCCGGGATCCCATCAATAACCTGAAGATCCGTTAAGGGAGAAATCCGGTGCTGTTGAACAGATTTCATTACGGAGCTCCCTGGGTTACATTTACGTGTTTCCGCAGGGTATTGGTACAACGGGTGTCTCCAGTTAGTGCGCTGGTACTAAGCTTGGGCAGCAAGACGATGTCGGTAGAGGAGACATAGTGCTCGAGACTCAAGTCCAACGTCGGCACCTGTAAGCATGATTATATGTTTGTGAGTTTGTACACCTACCTTGGGTTAAAATAACTAATCGTAGTTAAAAGCATATTTAATATTTTTCAACTATTTCAATTTAGGATTTAGTTCTTCAGTCCCCGAGTTCTCTTTTTCTGTACCACTGTACTCCTATAGTGCTTCATGGTGTCAACCAAAGCTGCATCTTATCTGTCCATACATGGAGATAATTCCATGTTTTGCATTGCCTAACCCTTTTTTACCGGATACACTATTATATTATATTTTAATGAAAGGGTTCTCAGACCTGTATTCTCAAAATCATTTGTGCCACCTATGTGCATACCACAGTAGTATCAGGAGAATGATATTTTTACTGATATGCAGCTGTTATATAGCAACACTCATACTTGTAAACCTTTGAAAAGTTAATTCCAGGAGATCCCGGGCAGGGGGCGTGGTTGGAGGGCCGGAGGGGCGAGGTGCGGCCAATCGCGACATTTTGGTCCCACCCCCGCGATAAAATGCCATTTTTATTGCAGGGGCGGGACCAAAATGACGCGATTCACCGCAAATTGCGTCATTTTGACGAGCAGGTTGCAGTATGCGGGATACTTGCCTGCTCTCCCAGGAGTCCAGGAGACCTACCCGAATTCCGGGAGAGTTGGCAAGTATGGCAACAATGCTTGTATCTGGGTAGTGTCGGTCTAGGGCATCAAGGGCCCACCAGAGGTGGTGTGACCAGTCACTAGAGGGGGAGTGGTCAGCCCCATGAAGGACAGCTAGCACCATAATGTAGTATATAAAGAATGCAATGTGTATATAAAGAGTACACAGTCTTGACCTGCCCCTTAGATTGGGCGGAACAGTCACCAAAAATCGGGATTGTCCCACTAGAATCAGAACATTTGACTGTCCTACCTGTTCTTCTCACTTTCACCACCAGTGGCTGCTGGTTTCTTTAGTTGTGGCTTGTCTGTATTCTTGATTGTTGTTACAACCAGGCCCGGCGTTAAATCAGTAGGACCCACGATTAATACTTGTGCCTTCCCCCCTCTTCTTCATCACTCTGTGCCTCCCCCCTCTTCTTCATCACTCCGTCCCCATCTGCCCCCCCTCTTCTTCATCACTCTGTGTCTTTCTGACCCCCCTCTTCTTCATCACTCTGCTTTTCTGCCCCCCCCCCCTTTTCATCACTCTGTTTATTTCTGCCCCCCTATTCTTCATCACTCTGTTTATTTCTGCCCCCCTCTTGTTCATCACTCTGTGCCTTTCTGCCCCCCCTCTTCTTCATCACTCTGTGCCTTTCTTCCCCTCCTCTTCTTCATCACTCTTTGCCTTTCTGCCCCCCTCTTCTTCATCACTCTGTGCCTTTCTGCCCCCTCTTCTTCATCACTCTGTGTCTTTCTGCCCTCCTCTTCTTCATCACTCTGTGCCTTTCTGCCCCCCCCTCTTCATCACTCTGTGCCTTTCTGCCCCCCCCCTCTACATCACTCTGTGCCTTTCTGTCCCCCCTCTTCTTCATCACTCTGTGCCTCCCCCCCCTCTTCACTCTCCGTATCTCTTTAGCATTGTTGGGGCCATAATAGTTGTAACGTAACTTTGAATTTACATGAACGTATGTACTTTTCCCAACATTGTTTGTTATTACTGTATGTTTTCATTTATTATCTAGCTGTGTTTTCCACTACCCTTTTCTGTCATAACGCCAGCTACTATGTCTTTAATAGCAATATTACGTCTGCTGTTTCGTTGTGTTCATAAATGGCATTTAATTAGACCTTAATCTTTGTTCTTGGAGGAACCAATATTGTATTTTAGTTTATGATGTATAATTGTAAATGTTTATATTAATTGTGATGTTAATTAAAGCAAATTGATATATACCTTGTAAGTTATATGTTTTAAACATTAAATATATATTTTTTTATTATTATATTCTCAATCATTCTTTAACAAACATTCTCTATAACCATATTGTGCAATTCTGTTTTAAACATGTTATTCTCATTCCTTCTTATTTTTATATTAAAAGTTTGTCACTGTTTTACACATAACCAAGTATTATTTAAAACAGTTCACTTTATCATGTAAGCATTGCGCAGACACATTATTTTGTATATGTATTTATTGTTAGTAAATATTGTCATTATTAAAAAACTCTTGCTTTAATCCTGTCAATGTACAATTCATGCATAAAATCCATTAAGTGGGCAGATAAATCTATTCTTCTCAATTCTTCCGTTTCACTGTATTTTTGAAAAACAAAAAGGACATTGTTAGTATAAGAAACTGTATAGAAAATATTAACAATATTCCTAGACACACTATAAATGTAAATCTCCTGTTTAAAGCACTTCAATCTCTGTATATTTCCAATACACAGTATTAAGAATCAGTACATTTGCAACAATATAAATTGGCACACTGTGCTAATAATTTAAATATATTATTGCAATAAGTTATTTATAAGTGATCCAGCCACACTGTCCTATTACTGGTAATGTGTTTAAAATTAAATACAGTGTCACTTTATCAAAAAATAATATTACATTGTCATTTGCAAATCTAATACATATACTCACCTTGGTTGTCGTCCATAATAATTTAATGTACATATTCTCCATGTGCATTGTTAGATCCTTTAATGTAATCTTAAAGACACTTGCACCTTTCCCACATATTTTCTTCCCTATATACAAAAAACCTGTCCTTTTTTTTCCTATGTAGAAAAGGGTCACAGTTAATATAAAACTATCATAAACATGTTGTTTGTAACATATGGTAGCACAATGGTCAACATTGCACAGGTTCTGACATTGCTCTATAAGTGCAGACTTATGGGCAGTTCATGGGAGGGAAGCTTGACATCCAGACTTGTTTGAAGACCATCTCAGGCACAAGATTTCCTACAGGAAAAACAGAATTTTAAGCAATTAAACATCACTTGGCTGTTCATTTTGGTAGCACAGCGGTCAACATTGCACAGGTTCTGACATTGCACTAAGTGCAGGACATACGGGCTATTTTTGGGTCGCAAAGTTTTCCTTACATCTCTTTTCTCACCCCTTCCCTCACCCTTCCCTCTCCCTTCTCTCATCCTTCCCTCTCCCTTCCTCCCATCCCTCTCGCATCCTCTCTTCCTCCCTCCTCCCTTCCCTCAACCTTCCATCTCCCTTCCTCCCTTCCCTCACCCTTCCTCCCTTCCCTCACCCTTCCTCCCTTCCCTCACCCTCTTCCCTCTCCCTTCTACCCTTCCTCCCTTCCCTCACCCTCCCTCTCCCTGCCTAAATGTAAGTATCAAATGTAGAGAATGAATGTGTATATAGTATCCATTCAAATATGTTACTACTTCATGTACATTACTTACATTGAGGATGGGAAACAAATGGGAGATATAATTCAGCACCAGCTGGTGCTGTCTATAAGGCTTTAAGTGACATTTAATTAGGGTGTACAGTAAAACACCTCGGGCTTCCACAGAACATTGCAGCCACACTTTATTACATTAGTACGGTAAAAATAATGCCGATTTTTGCTCGCACCTCTTTGGGGTGCAAGCAGAAATCTGTGTTACTTCTGTCAGAAAATATCCGAAAGGTGTCTCATGGCTGTCCGGAGGCACCTTGCACGGATATTTTCTGATTTGAATCTGCCCCCTAGTAGGAGAATCACGGTTCAGTAGATATTCATCTTTGTTCTGTGCCTGGGACTGCTTGCCATGCAGCCGGATGGTTGAAGGAAGGGTAATGTGAAATTATGATTATTATTTTTATTATTACTATCCTTTATTTATAGAGTGCCATCATGTTACGCAGCTTTGTACATTGAGGGCATCATGACACAAATAAATAAATAACATACAATGACATAGTATGTTATTAAACAGAAGGTAAAGATGGCCCTGCCAAAATGAGCTTACAGTATTAATGATCTGAGGAACAATTGACACATAAGGTAGTAGAATAACAAATGTAGCTGGTGGAAAATGTGTGTGGCTGCTGTAAGACAGATGCATTATCAGCAACCAATATTAAAAGTAGCCATTGGTGGCTTAGTGTTTCCTTTAACGTTACATTGCATGTTATTTCAGTCTTTTACCTCTGCAGACTGGTCGAGCCCTGCCTTCCAGGACTTTCAAGAGTAACTCATAGCTCTAAATCTAAGACATTTGGAAAAGTAAGTACCCATGTTCACTCACCATGGCCATTTTTTTTCTTCTACTTTGTCCGGTTTAGTTTGGTATACTTTATTGATTGAAGCAGAGAGACACAATCAATGTATCTCAATCACAACAGAACCATCGCACAAAATACTTTATTAGAAAATGCTTGTGAAGTGTTGGAATTATTATGCTTTTTTTCTCCCTCCCTTCCCTCTCCCTCCCTACCTACCTCCCGTCTCCACCCCTTCCCTTTCCCATCCCTCTCCCATCCCTCTCCCTTCCCTCTCTCTTCCCTCTCCCTTCCTCCCTTCTCTACCACTTCCCTCTCCCTTCCTCCCTTCCCTCTCCCATCCCTCTCCCTTCCCTCCCTTCCCTCACTCGTCCCTCTCCCATCCCTCACCCTTCCTACCCTCCTCACCCTTCCCTCTCCCTACTCCACCCATTCCCTCTCCCTTCCTCCCTTCTCCAGCCCTTCCCTCCTCTGTCCTCCCTTCTCTGCCTATTCCCTCTCCTTATTTATTCTCTCTCCCTTCCCTCTCCCATCCCTCACCCTTCCCCCTACATTCCCTCGCCCTTCCTTCTCCCTTCCTCCCTTCCCTCTCCCTTTTCTCGCCCTTCCTTCTCCCTTCCTCCCTTCCCTCTCCCTTCCTCCTTTCCTGCCATCCTTCTTCCCTCTCCCTTCCCTCACCTTTCCTCTCCTCCCTTCCTTCCTCTGAATCCTCCCTTCCCTCACCCTTCCCACACCCTTCCTCCCTCCCTCACCCTTCCCTCTCCCTTCCTCCCTACCTCACCCTTTCCTCTCCCTTCCATCACCCTTCCAGCACCCTTCCATCTCCCTTCCTCCCTTCCCTCACCCTTCCCTCTCCCGCCCTCCCTTCCCTCACCCTCTTCTCTCCCTTCCCTCACACTACCCTCTCCCTTCCCTCACCATCCCTCTCCCTTTCTACCTCCCTCCCTCCCCTCTTCATTCCCTCACCCTTCTCTCTCCCTTCCTCCCCTCTCCCTTCCATCTCACTTCTCTCACCCTTCCCTCACCCTTCCCCCTACCTTCCCTCAACCTCTCCTCTCCCTTCCTCCCTCCCCTCACCCTTTGTCCCTCCCCTCACCCTTCCCTCCCCATTCCCTCACCCTTCCCTCTCACTTCCTCCCTTCCTCCCTCCCCTCACCATTCCCTCTCCATTCCTCCCTTCCCTCACCCTTTCCTCTCCCTTCCCATTCCCTCCCTCACCCTTCCCTCGCCCTTCCTCCCCTCTCCCTTCCCTCTCCAATCCTCCCTTCCCTCACCCTTCCTCACTTCCCTCTCCCTTCCCTCACCCTCCCCTCTCCCTTCCCTCACCCTTCCCTCTCCCTTTCTCTCCTTCCTCCCTCCCCTCTCCCTTCCCTCACCCTTTCCTCTCCATTCCCTCTCCCTTCGCCTCTCCTTCCTCCTTTTCTCTCTCCCTCACCCTTCCCTCTCCCCTCACCCTTCCCTCTCCCTTCCTCCCTCCCCTCACCCTTCCCTCTCCGTTCCTCCCTTACTTCCTCCTCCCCCCTCTCTTGCCTCTTCCTTCCTCCCTCCATCACCCTTCCATCACCCTTCCCTCTCCCTTCCTCCCTTCCCTCTCCAGCCCTCCCTTCCCTCACCCTCCCCTCTCCCTTCCCTCACCCTTCCCTCTCCCTTTCTCCCTTCCTCCCTCCCCTCTCCCTTCCCTCACCCTTCCCTCTCCCTTCCTCCCCTCTCCCTTCTCTCACCCTTCCCTCTCCTTCCCTCACCCTTCCCTCTACCTTCCCTGACCCTCTCCTCTCCTCTCCCTTCCTCCCTCCCCTCACCCCTTCCCTCACCCTTCCCTCTCCCTTCTATCTCCCTCCCCTCACCCTTCCCTTTCCCTCCTCCCTTCCATCACCCTTCCCTCTCCCGCCCTCCCTACCCTCACCCTTCCCTCGCCCTTCCTCCCTTCCCTCACCCTCACCCTCCCCTCTTCCTTCCCTCTCCAATCCTCCCTTCCCTCACCCTTCCTCCCTTCCCTCTCCCTTCCCTCACCCTCCCCTCTCCCTTCCTTCACCCTTCCCTCTCCTTTTCTCCCTTCCCCTCCCCTCTCCCTTCCCGCACCCTTCCCTCTCCCCTTCCCTCTCCCTCCCTCTCCTTCCCTTCCTCCTTTTCCCTCTCCCTCACCCTTCCCTCTCCCCCTCACCCTTCCTCTCCCTTCCTCCCTCCCCTCACCCTTCCCTCACCCTTCCCTCTCCCTTCCTCCCTCCCTTCTCCCTCCCCCCTCTCTTGCCTCTTCCTTCCTCCCTCCATCACCCTTCCATCACCCTTCCCTCTCCCTTCCTCTCTTCCCTTTCCCAGCCCTCCCTTCCCTCACCCTTCCCTCTCTCTTCCCTCACCCTTCCCTCTCCCTTTCTCCCTTCCTCCCTCCCCTCTCCCTTCCCTCACCCTTCCCTCTCCCTTCCTCCCCTCTCCCTTCTCTCACCCTTCCCTCTCCCTTCCCTCACCTTCCCTCTACCTTCCCTCACCCTCTCCTCTCCCTTCCTCCCTCCCTCACCCTTCCCTCACCCTTCCCTCTCCCTTTCTCCCTACCTCCCCTCACCCTTCCCTTTCCCTTCCTCCCTTCCCTTCCCTCTCCCGCCCTCCCTTCCCTCACCCTTCCCTTGACCTTCCTCCCTTCCCTCACCCTCCCCTCTCCCTTCCCTCTCCAATCCTCCCTTCCCTCACCCTTCCTCCCTTCCCTCTCCAATCCTCCCTTCCCTCACCCTTCCTCCCTTCCCTCTCCCTTCCCTCACCCTCCCCTCTCCCTTCCCTCTCCCTTTCTCCCTTCCTCCCTCCCCTCTCCCTTCCCTCACCCTTCCCTCTCCATTCCCTCTCCCTTCCCTCTCCCTTCCTCCTTTTCCCTCTCCCCTCACCCTTCCCCCTCTCCCCTCACCCTTCCCCCTCCCTTCCTCCCTCCCCTCACCCTTCCCTCACCCTTCCCTCTCCCTTCCTCCCTCCCTCCCTCCCCCTCTCTTGCCTCTTCCTTCCTCCCTCCATCACCCTTCCATCACCCTTCCCTCTCCCTTCCCTCTCCAGCCCTCCCTTCCCTCACCCTCCCCTCTCCCTTCCCTCACCCTTCCCTCTCCTTTTCTCCCTTCCTCCCTCCCCTCTCCCTTCCCTCACCCTTCCCTCTCCCTTCCTCCCCTCTCCCTTCTCTCACCCTTCCCTCTCCTTCCCTCACCCTTCCCTCTACCTTCCCTCTCCTCTCCCTTCCTCCCTCCCCTCACCCTTCCCTCACCCTTCCCTCTCCCTTTCTCCCTCCCTCCCTCCCTCCCCTCACCCTTCCCTTTCCCTTCCTCCCTTCCGTCACCCTTCCCTCTCCCTGTCACTCACCTGACCGTGAGTGCCTCTGCCATCAGCGGTATGCTCACTCGTTATTGACTATCCACTGTTACTTTGCATATCCGCTAAGAACAAGCTCCTCTTCTCAACAGCGGTATCCATACCCGCTATAGGACGTTGGCTGATACTCTGCCTATCCACTTTATACAAGCCTCTCTACTGAGCAGTGGTATAGATATCACCATAGGACTATTAGCGATAACGCTGCCTACCCGTTTGGAGAGGTTCCTCTGTGCTCTCATTGTCCTCATTCAGTTATTGACTCTTTCTCTGTATTCACTTATCAGCCACCAGTACAAGTCCTCACTTACTAGCAGTGGTACAACTTGCTGTACGCAGACCACTGACTACCCGCTACCTACCTGCACCTGGACAAGTCTTCTCACCTCAGCAGTGGTACAACTTGTTATACGCAGACCACTGACTTCCCCGCTACCTACCTGCACCTGGACAAGTCTTCTCATCACAGCAGTGGTACAACTTGCTATACGCAGACCACTGACTACCCGTTACCTTCCTTCATCTGTGCACGTCCACTCTGGTCTCCGTGGTTAAACCTGCCTTTCCTATAGCTGCAAGTCGCTGACTCATCTACCTATATAGCTGCAAGTCGCTGACTCATCTACCTATATAGCTGCAAGTCGCTGACTCATCTATATCGCTGCAAGTCCCTGACTATTCATCTGCTTCATTGGCATCCTCACTCCATCTGCTGTTATATACGTTCCACTATTCACCCCTACTGCCAGAGGACCGCTGTGCAAACTCCGCCCCTCTGGTAAGCAAAGTCATCTGGTGAAATCCTGGGCAGAACTCCTAGTGCCCATGACAGTAAGATCAGGCCATGACAGACCCAGGATCGGAACCAACAGCTAAAGAGATGCTGCAGTACCGTTGTACTCGAATTGAACAACATGATGTTCGGCAGCAACAGTTTTTCAATGTTGTCAGGCTCTAGCCTCCCGAGGGATCCCTGAGCAAAATGTAGCAGCAACTGTTGACCCTCCGTCTTCTTCCCCAGTGCCATCCCACGTGTCTACCCGCTTCCACGCTACACCTGCCTACTCCTTA